>NC_056731.1:882774454-882969454 GCF_019279795.1 Protopterus annectens
GCAGGAGCAAGTTCCAAATCCTATTTGTTTGGGTGGGACCTCCTGGATGACTCTCTTTTTTGTAGCAGCCTTTGAACCTCTTGAGCTGTGTATTCCCTCTGATTGGGTGGAACGTGGGGAGTTTTAGAGGGGGTTTGAGCCTCAGGAGGAGAAGAAGAGGCTAGAAGTAAGCCTTTAATTATTAATTTATTGTAGCAGTCAGAAAGGGCCCTGAGGTTAAATGAGGTGCACATCTCGCAGGCTGACTTAAGATGTCCTGCCCCATGGCAATAAATGCACTTCTTGTGGGCATCAGAATTGGGGAACTTATGCCCAAAAGAAATGCATTTCTTAGAATCAGGCTTCTCAGACATGTCCAAAATCTTATTATGCAACTGTACACAAAAACAGTAGCCTGCACACCTACACTAAGCTATACGAAATGTAGGTCTAATATTACCAGAAACAGAACACTTTAAAAAAACTAACACTTAAGCAGCTATAAAGCAAAAAGGTTGCAATCAAACAGACAGAGGTTAATCCTGTATCAGTAGCTCAAGAACTACACGAAACTGTACAAGAACCAGCACAGTGTACGAAATCAAGCACTAAGCTAAGCTATCTACAGCCAAACCAACAGAAACTTTTTATTTCTTTTTTAAATAAATATGCAACTGAAGGTATGCTGGAGAAATGATAGGTAATGAAGTAACACCTAACGCCAGTGAACTAGTAGAAACAATTAGAGGGAGGAGGAGAGAACACTAACTAATATTTAACTCTAAGATATCTGCATTTTTGAGAAATACACAAAAAAAGGCACACTTTCACACTTAAGATTTGATCGAGATCTTGTTCCAATGGCGGCACATGAGATCTGGGGAGTTGGGGATGAAATAGGGCATTATGGGTAGAGGGAGAAGCTTGAGATTTGGATCCAAAGTCTTGTAGATGCGGCCGAGTCAGAGCCGAGGATTGGATAATAGACCCATTCGTGAGGAAAAATAAAAAGTACAACATCAGATCAATAGTTTGTTCCAAAGGAATGGATCAAAGTACAAGCAAAAAATAAAGGTCTGTCGCTGACAAAGTTTGCTAATGACAGCAAACTGGGAGCAGTCATAGAATCTTCAAATTGTTGCTGTTGATGTGGTAGTTAGCAGGAACATCACTCTTACCTAAAGTCATGGCCTTAAACTCAGTGCAAAAAAATGTATTATCATCCCTTTAGGTAAGGGCAATGTTCCTGCTAACTACTACATCAACAGCAACACCCTAAGTATGGACTCAGTGGTGAGAGACCTGGGCACACAGGTTGACAACAACCTTACCTTTGATCACCATGTCTCCACAGTGGTAAGAAGGGCCATTCTATGTTGCTCATCTCATAAATAAGGGCATTGCCTCCAGAAAAAATAGTCACAACCTCCCTGTACTCTTCCCTCATCAGGCCAATTATTGAGTACAAAGCCCCTTTTGGTATGTACTTTTCCAAGCACCTGCATCAACTGCAGAGACCACAAAGTTTCCTCACAGGGAAAATTCAAGATCTTCAGCATCTGTCCTATGTGGGTCGTATGAAATCACTGTCACTTTATTCTGTTTCATACAGACTACTTAGAGGCGATCTCTGCCTTGTATATAAGGCAATCTCTGACCCTGCTTTATTGGAAATGCTGCATATCCGCAAGTCAAATGGTACACGGGTTACTCGCTCTAAAGACCTTAACCTGGTATGTGACATTAACAGAACCTGATGGGGGGACAGATTTGTCACCCAGAGGCTACTACACCTTTGGAACAGACTCCTACTTCATGTCAAACAGAGCACCTCATTGGTCCTCTTCAAATGCAAGCTGGATGATTGGATGGGTAACCGTAAATTCACCCTGGGGGTTCCACCTGTGTCTCTCTCGGAAAGGGGCAATAGGTGCTGATCATGGAAATAATGATAGAACTTGGCTAGGCTTGTAAGGGCCCTAGGGCCATTTGCCTAATAACTTCCTATTATCCTATGAAAGACTGTGACGGTTTGTTACTACTGCACACATTTAGGTTCAAAATGGAGATGTAAATCTGTGAACAGAAATAACGCCACACTTTTCTGACAAGCTGACTGAAAGATAAGTTGTCAGCAAGTGTGTCAGTGACTCTCAAAAAAGTCTGTAATTAAGTGAGTTGCTATTATCAAAGGAATGAGAGAAAGGGGGCCAGCTTGTTTTAGCTAAAATGAAGCAATCCTGTTTCATGAAAGTGTGAAGTGGAAATCCTTAGCTTGAGGAAGCTAAAGCCTGTTAACAGTTGATCTGTGAGAAAACGGCAAAGAAAACACACACTTTCTCTCTGTACATGCATCCCAGAGTGAAAGTGAACCAACAGGGTAAAGAGGTAAACAACTTGCAAATAGGCTAAGAACTTTTTAGCTTATAAAAGATAGAATTTTGAAGGCGATCAAGATACTATGAGATAGAGAAATGAGTCACAAGCCAAAGTATGTAAAATGTTCAGGAGTGGTATTTCTCTTCAAATTACAAGCAAAACTGAACTTCAATTAATAGATAAATACTCAGAAAAAAAGACTGAAAACAATCTTTTTCTTTGCTCTCCTAGTTGAGCACATGATCTGAATATGCGCTTCAAGCAGGAATTGTGCTCACTGCCAATACAGGAGTTGAAGAGGGACAAAAAAAACAAAGCAGAATTGAAGGTAGCCAGAGAGAAAATCCAGTCACCCAACTAACAGACAGGACGCCCAGTATCAAGATCACATATCCAAAGCATAGATTTCTGCAAAATGCTCCATCAGAAAGTTTTGTAATATTTTCTTACTATGGCTTTGTGATTCTCCAATAAACCTCTTCATGTTTGACATTACTCCTGTATAATGAAGCTTGCAAGGTACCAGCATTCATAAAATTAACTCAGTATCACCAGTTAAGAAATGTGAAATCTCATTCTATAATTTTTCAAAATGATTTCAGGTTCCACAATATTTTTGTGCCACATTGTGTTCATGTGTATTCATTCCTCCAAGATGGTGTGCTATGATAAAGTTAATTATCCATTTAACTTTATACACAGATTTATTTCAGACAAGCACAGTACCATAGTTTTAGAAAGTTGTGCATGAGATCAAAAGTTTAGAATAGAATATGTTAAGTGAATCTTTCAGGACTCATACAATATCCTCAAAATGAAAGTACATTTAAATCTGAAATTCACAAAATATGTTATATACAATACAGTGATGTAACAGACATTTTATGATGTAATTGCTGGCATTAACATGCACTTTTCCTCACTGTGAATTAAAATGCATGCCTATACTGTCTAACTTTTCTCAACTGAACTAAAGATACGTTTATATTTCAGTACATTATAACTGCTACAGAAGGTTTCTTATCAAAGCTGGGATGTTGACTTTGACATCCTTGTTAATTTTGTCAATATTAATATTGCCTATATCTGTCACAGCTATATTCATTCAGACTTCAGTTCTCATATATTTCTAAATATACAGAAGATGCATTTCCAGAAGGCGGAATTTAATTAATCTCCCACAAAAAGTATCACACAAGTGCTACTATTTTCATCCACAATCTGTAACAATGCCATTATAGACAAGCAACATACAAAGCTTTCCTTTCTGCATCTAATAGTCTCACTGAGGAGACTCTTTCACCTATTGGTTACAAGTTTCAACTGCATGACATACAACGTGGGGCTTTTGAGCATCTCCATCCTGACTTGAGGCCTCAGATCCTGAGTATATATATATATATATATATATATATATATATATATAGAGAGAGAGAGAGAGAGAGACAGAGACAGAGACTACCCCCATTTCAGAAAAAACCTCTGTCTCCTGAACAAACATTGTCTAGCAAGTTAAGATCAAATAAATTGAGCTGGTAATTTTCAAGCTGCCATACAAATTCCACGTCTTTCCCCCAGAAGTGAGTCCAAACAAGAAGTTTGCAATTCCTTTCTTGCCTGCCATTTGACCAGAAGTGCACAAATCCCTTACCATCTGCTTTGCAGGTCCAGCTTTACTAGAGTGAGCTGGTCTTGGCTTGGCTATGTGGGTCACCCAGCTACATACCTCAACCTCTTAGATCAAGAAATCCATCAAAGCCATAAATGGTGGAGGGACAAAGGCCCAAAAGTAGGGACAATTTTTAAATATTGGTCTTGCAAACTTAGAAAGTTAATAAACAGGTTTTGCATTAGCATGAATTTTCTGAAGAGTATGAAGCCTGAAACTTAGATGAGTGTTATTATTTCTGACTTCATTTCTCAATGACTTGCCAGTAATTTGCCATAAAACTAAAATTTTATGAGGAAAAGACTGAAAATATGAGACAAAAATCTGGACAGTCCAGGAAAATCTGGACAGTTGAGAGGTATACCCAGCTACCAGGTTCTCACTGGCAAACATCAAACAAGTAGTTCCAGTGGTAGGTCCCAGAATCCCTGATCTGCATGAGGTCCTTCAGTTTTTCTCAACTATCCTGTGGTCACATTTTGGCTTGCTGTTTGTCTGGCCCCTCCTCTCAGACCAATTTGCCAAGGATGACCCTGACAGGAGCACAGAGCTCCAGACAACACAGCCCATGAAACTGTGTGATTACAGATCACTTTAAAAATAATGCAGATTTGACTTATTGTCATTAAAATAAACTTGCATATAGGACCGGTGCTACATCTGTTATCTTAGTACTTGCCCCATAACAGAGAATCATAATGTATACAGGAAGTGACAGAGCTCATCAGAGATGGACAGACTTTCTCCTTTCAGTGTCTGTCTTGCTGTCAACTGAACTTCGTATTTTGTGACATTGGAATACAGTTTTATACACCTCTCAAGTCTAGGCCTCATCTATCTCCTGTAGTGACAGATCTTGCTCTCTGCCAGCTGCATTACCATGGCAACCGCCAGCTCTGTAAACACTTCATATTCTTGACACTGGTGAAGGTATTTGTCTCCTCAAGCAACCCTCATCTCTGGCAGCTTCAAGTTTGCCTTGAAAATACAGAATAGCTTGCATTGAAAATACAGAACAGCAGCTGATTTTCCAACCACAGTGAGCAAAATCACATCACAGATTAAAAGGCTAAAAAGAACTCAGGCATGGCAAAAGCATGTTGACCTTTAATTTTCCATTTTAAATTCTGAAATGTTTTTTTTTACTGGAAATTATAAGCACTGGAAAGTAAAACTCTGTTATGTCACACTGTAATGATTTTGTACATGCTTATGCATATGTACACACACACACACACACACACACACACACATATATATATATATATATATATATATATGCAGGAGGTATTTAAAATGTTGGCTATTGACCAGAAAAACGCTTTCAGTCAAGGTAGTTTAAAAGGTGCATTCTAGAAAAAAAAAACAGGAAATGAAACACTACAACTGTAAATATACAACTAAAATAAGTATGTATTTATGTAAAGCTTATAAAAAATAGCATCACAGGTTACAAAATGATATAATTAGAGCTATGCTTTCAAGGAAATCCAGCAATGATTGATAACCTTTTGCAAAGATAACTCAAAAGATGAAAGAGCATAAAGTTGGGGATGTCAGAGTGGGAAATGTTTATTCAATTTATCTCCCTCTCCTCACAACAATCTTTGTGCAGTCTTTTTCTTGTCACTGTAAGGATCATTCTAAGGAACCTACGATCTGGGAGCCGATTTAGTTTTGTCAAACATGTATTTTCAAAGTAGCACAACTATATGCTTAAAATTAGTCACAATCCTAATTAAAATGGTATTTTAAATACACTGCATTTCTTTTTGCAAATAATATTTCTTAAATGGTTCCATACATACGAACTGTTCTGCCTAAAAGTGCACATTAGCAGGAAGCAAGTATGCTGAAATAAAAACTCAAATTATCTAAAGTATCTTAACAGACACTGAACTAGAGCAAGCGACTTAAACCTTAGCACGGATATAAATAGGACGTGCTGGAGGGATAGATTTATCACTCGGAGACTCCCTATGCTGTGGAATAAAATCCCGGTCCATGTGAGGCAGAGCACCTCGCTGGCTCTGTTCAAGAGAAATCTTGACCTGTGGATGGGAGATCGTAGGTTTATCCCGGGAATCATCTCTGTATCACTGCTGGACAGAGGCACACCAAACTAATTGGCACAGTATTTTTTCATATAAGGGGTGGCGTAAGCCACAAAAATTTGGGCTAGGCTTATAAATACCTTAGGGCAGATAGCCTAGTATAAACCTATGAACCTATGAATGGAAACATGCCAACAGCAATAGACGGAATGATGCATTAAAACCCAACCATTACCCAGAATGCACCGCTGAATAGTACGGCAGAAAAGCAATACATTTACATTGATCTGACTATCATACAGCATGGTGGTGTAAATGGTTAGAATTGCTGAGTTAGTGTTTGGTTCCAGGCAGCACTACTGTGCCATCCTTGTATTTTATAATCACACTTGTAACACATTTTGGAAATACCTGTGTCTGATGGATTATCTGTTTGCTAATGATTTATGTGCTGTGTTTTCTCAGATCTGATTATTGGCTTGTCCACTTTCTGTATGGAATTTGTATGTCTTCCCTGTATCTGTGCAGGTTTTCATCATACTGTCTGGTTCCTTCCCACATTCCAAAAACATGCTGGTAAGTGGACTGGTAATGCTAAACTGGCCCCTAGTGTACAGATAGGTGTGAAATGTGCACTGAAATGGACTGACATACCTATCTATACATGGCTGGTTCTTGCCTTCAGCCTGTTTCCTGGGAAAGGTTCCTGGTCTTAGTGACCATGAAATGGATAAAGCTGATAAAGAAATGGATGGGTATCTATCAATAACGTGCATGCAATACATCTGAATGGATAGGTTTACATCCTTTACACTGTCATTCTTTACTCTGCAATTATTACTGTTCGTGTGCAGTGTAGTCTACAACAAATTTTGCTATACTGGCACATCAAATGTGTATTTGTACTGCATACACTTAGTAGCATAGCTAAGACAGGGCAAAGGGGGCAAGTGCCCCATGCACAAAGTGTTGGGGGGCACGATTGTCTGCCCCTGATCACTCTTTAATGCATACTGACTTTTAGAAGCCGGTATTGGATTTGTGGTCAAACTTAGGTGCAGAAGAGCTCTGTGTGTGGTCTAAACTGTAGCAACTGCTTACTTAAATTTTAGTAAGCATTTTACTTCAGTTTAAAAGAAAACATTTTTATTTTGTTAAGTAAAATCTGAGGAAGGAAGTTAAAGGACAGGGTGCAGAAACAGGACCCGATTGGCTCCTGCATTTCAGGAGGTGCAGGTACCTGAATGCAGATTTTTGGGCAAGAGGGAGGCCACCTGATTGGTGTATCAGTGCATATATATATATATATATATATATATATATATATATATATATATACACACACACACATACACTTTTTTTTTAATTTTTTATTTTTTTCTCTTCAACTGAAGAACTGGAGCAGGAGATTATGGGAATGTATCTGGGCACCTGGTTGGTGTGCATGTAAAACAGTAAAAAGAGTGGATCTTTTTTTTTTTTTTTCATGGAACTGGCACAGGCCGCTGGTTGAACCAGTTACTACTCTGCATACACTGATAATGAGACATGAAGAGTCTGAATCAACATGAACTAGAACTTGGTCCACTATTTTGCAGCAAGCATGGCCCAGCATTCTAGAATCATAAGAATAACAGATTAACACCGGTCCTATATGCAATGCAGTCACAGATCTGACGAAACACAGCACATAAATCATTAGCAAACAGATCATCCATCAGACACAGTCATTTACAAATGCACTTATAACATACATGGATGGCACAGTAGTGCTGCAGTTGGTGTTTTAGCGAGAGAGTACATGCTGGTCTAGCTCACTTTCCAGCTCAACTGCCTTTTGTACACAGTGTGTGTATTTTTGTCTTGTGTTGGGGGTGGGTGGTTCTGCATGGTCTCCAGTTTCTTCCCACATTTCAACAATATTCAGGAGGTATATATGCAAAGTTTCCAAGTTTTCCTAGGAGTGTGTGCCCTGAGATGGAGTGGCATCTTATCCTTCCTTATGCTCATGTCAGGCTAGGATCCTGCTCCCTACAATCACCCACCGTTTTACCTTTATCCCTCCTCCTTATAATGTCATTCCCAAGAATTATTTCTGAAATTTACCTGGAACAAACTTATATCCTCTCTTGCATTGGTCTTCTGCAGCTTTCTTCTGCTGCTTATTATCCACCACCCTGTTACCTTGACTGCTACAGTGTGGTGAGCTGTGTATCCATCCTCTAACAATGCAAACTATGTCTACGACATATCTATTGAAATAAGACAGAAAAAGAAAACCATTGTTTTTTTTTGCAGTGGAACAAGCCCCCTGCAACCCCCCTTGCTAATCATATATCAACTAGATCATCACACTATAGTGGAGAAAAGGGCAAATTCCTGGTCACCACTGAACCATAATCTTGCACAGACAAAAAAAAGGAATCATGTTCTACCAGCTGTATCAGCTTTTTTACTACTGAAAGATTGCAAAGTTCAGTCAATTGTTGGTAACCTATACATATGTGTGTGTGTGTGTGTGTGTGTGTGTGTGTGTGTGTGTGTGTGTGTGTGTGTGTTTTTGTGTGTGTATATATATATATATATATATATATATATATATATATATATATATATATATTTATATATATAGGTTTATTAGCATTAGAACAAAATGTAAAACGGCAAATTGGCATATTACCAAAACAAAAATGTGAAAATCAAAATACTGAAGAAAAAAAAGTCGAACGAAATGAATGTAAATGTCGAATTCGACACTTTCAAACAGTCACCACACTTCCATTAACAGCAGTACTGTGCATTGCACAGTAAAGAATATGCACCCTTCCCCATAACCTCTTGCTACTTAAATTTACAAACTCCGTGATCACACTATAGTGAGGGAAAGGGTACACTTCCCAATCCCCACTATAATGCGATCTGCATCACAATGTCGAAATTCACAACAGCGAATGCTGTATTACATTTGCTATTGTAACGTTTGACACTGTGGCATTCGTGTTTTATTTGTGCGAAACAGCAGTTTCGCACAAATGTCAATCGCACTAAGTGTGATCGACAAACTGATAGTAAACCATATATGTATATAGTGTAATAAATAAAATACTTATTATTCTGGGGGTTGAAAATAATTTTGTGAAGAGAAGAGACATCCTGAGTCTTAAAACCATACTACAGTACCAGGCATTTTAAACCATATATTCCATTTATCTGGTTTTTTTTTTGGAAGCTCTTTTGTAAAATACTTTTTTCCATTGATTTCAATAGACTTTAGCATTGTACTATCTTTTTGCATGGTTGGAAACTTACTAGTGTTGTAGTTAGGTTTGTGTGAACAGCTGATGGATAATGTCAGGTTATTTAAATTTATTACGACTATTTATGATTATTACTATCTTGTCTTATTTTTTTGATTGATGGCGTGTATGTGATTTAGTGTCCTTAAGAACTGCAGTGTCAGGACTACCATTTGTGTGGGTTCCATGAGGATATAAAGGTTCTTTTTTAGCCTTGACCAGAAGTCAGAAAAATTATCACTACCAGCCCAATTTGGGCAACTGCTATAATGCTCAACAGTGTAATAGCAATAAGCCACTCTGGTGGTGTAGAGGGAAAAAGTCCTGGCTATGGCCCAGCTGACCCAGGTTCGATTAGTGGCTCATGGGACTGACAGACTAGCAGGGAATACATTGGCTTACCCCATCCAAGGTAGGATGGCACTCATTGATATGCTAAGATTTGGCATGGTCCAAAGTAGGTGTGGGGAAAGGGAGTGGGTAAGTCATTTATAAAATATCCACCCCCAGACGGAAGCACAGATGAGTTGAGCCCCTAAGACACCCTCTCAGGATCCACAACTGGCCCCAGCAGAAATAGATTAAGTCTGTGGGGCTTGTAGAGAAGCAGGTAGACCCAGAGTGGGCACTGGGTAGGTAAATACGAGGTCTGTGAATACCAAAAAAAACAGTGTGTTAGCAATAATCCATGATTCAGAGACATGATAAAACTGCCCTGTGCAACATCTTATTAATGGCTCATTATCATGTTTCTGAACTGAACACTAAGCTGTCATTCTATCCACAGCTAGTTCCTTCCTTCTGCCTACCGTTTGCTGTGAAATACTCCTTTTCTTAGTGACACTGAAGTGGATAAAGCTGATAGAGAAATGGATGGATATCTATCAATGACGTGCTTGCAATACATCTGAATGGATCGATTCACATCCTTTACACTGTCATCCCTTTATTGTCAGTAAGTATTAGTACTCATGTGTAGCTGGTCTTCATAGACGCGCGCACACACACAAAACCTCACCCAGCTTTGTAGCACTTACCCACTGTGGCACTAACAGCCTCGAAACTTCCACTGAAGTTAATGGGTGTACATCATCAGAACATAATGTTTACTTTTTCCATTTCACTCTACAAATAGTGAGATAGAGTTATTATCTGAATTGCACCAACTCACAATTCATTTGCTGGATATGCTTCCAGGAGATAGCACATGCCTAATCAGCATTAGCATTGCCCCTTACTATGGCACTGGCAGGCAGCTTTGACAAAGTGACCATTATCCATACCATACACCGCTGCCTTCATGTCACTGCGGCAGTACAATGTTTTCTGAATTGTTAAGTCTAATGCACTGTGCAATTCTGCTGTGAATGGGGTTAGCACAGTGTGTGTGTGTGTGTGTGTGTGTGTGTGTGTGTGTGTGTGTGTATGTGTAAGGTGTTTCTGAATCCCACAGAATGTTAGTTTTTTTATATATTATTTTAATTAGTTTCTGTTTGGGACTGGTGGGTATAAGGTGTAGAATGGGTTGGGGATCCAGCTGGGTTTGACATGTGGTGATGTCTTCAGAGGTATTCCTGGACTTTGTGGCCAGCCTTGGTGATACCACTGGCATTATTAAGAGTCTGTGTCTGGAGAACTTTATTTTTGCTTTTTTTTCGTTATTCATATGGCAATTGGTTAAGGTGTTTTATTTTATTTACTTATTATGATGAAGTTTTCATGAAATTCTTTAAAAGTTATGTGTGCATATACAGTTGTACTGAGGATGTTTATTTTGTTTCATTTGGGGTGTTTTAGGGTTTTATTAGGGTTGCAGTAGTTAGCGTAGACATGATTTATATTAGTTTGCTAGGTATGAGTAGACAGGATTTTTATTAGTTTTTTAGGTATGCATTAGTAAAATGTGCATTCATTAATACATTTTTGGAAAAGTGTGGGTATGTGTGGATGTATTTATTTCTCCGTTTACTGTGTGATAATTATAAATGTGTGTTTATTGTAGTATTGTCTTGTGTGTGGATCTGTGTTTTTGTATGAGTGCATTTTATATGTTGTAGCACTGGTTGATTATTTATGCCGGTTTGTGATAGTGGGCTTGTTTGAGTGTGCAGTATGGTGGGGTTAGAGTTGGTTTCGTGTTGTGGCTAAAATTTTTTATGTTGCTCTGTACAGTTGTGTTTTATGTTAGGAATGTGCATGTGTTGCGCTTTCTGATAAATATTGTGTTGTGGGTGGGTTTATTATGTTGTGCTTGGAGTGAGTGTTTTGGGGATATGTTTTTTTTTTGTGCTTGTGGAACACAATACATTCATGTTATTGATTTACAGTACAATGTGTACATTTAATACTTTACTGTATCAAGTATAGAGGTTTCTGTATTTTATTTAATAGTTGAGTGTAGAGTAGTTTTAATCATGTGCTACTGGTCAGGCTGTTATAGAAGATATGGTGTACTGGTTATTATTTCAGTGTATATATATTATAAATTTATAAATGCAGAGCTACTTTTTAATGCAATTTTTACATGCTGATTCTTTGTTCTTAGTTTTCTTTCCTTTTTCATGGGTGACTACTGAACCTCACTCCTAATTGACAAATCAACTCACCCCATCATTCCTCATTTGGTTTCTCAAGCACCTGGAACATTCACTGATCCCAGGTCATTTTGGGTATATCAAGTATTCGGCTCTCCTTGCCATGGAGTTGGATTATACCTGCAGTGTTTTGACTTGCTCATACTACTTTTACCACTGAAAGGTGTAAGATGCCTAAAGTGTTTATGCTTTTTTTTAACAGTCAAAGTAGCATTACAGCATTGTGGTATCAATGTCAGGAGGAAGGCCTACACAATTAAATATGTCCTACAACAGACTAATCACATGGTGTCATTGACCTAGTTTAATCACACAAACTGAGGGAATGAGTCATTGACCTAGTTTAATCACACAAACTGAGGGAATGAGGTGAGACAGGAGTGGTCTGACAGCAGTACACTAGTCACAAAATGTCAGTGAGAATGACAGGGACCATGTTTCGTGCATTAATCATTTGATGCCATGGCACTAACTAAAGGCTCATCACAGTGGAATGGACACCGTCTACTTACACAGAACAAGTCACATGACCTCAAACCTGCCTACTGACACAACTCAGTACACCAGATGAAAACTATCTACAACCTCCTTATCACATGATTTTATCAACTGGAAATTATTACTACAGTAGCTAGTTAAAGAATTAGCATGTCCCTGTAATACATATTTAACCACCCATACTCCCCCCTGTCAAATAGCAGCTTCTTCTACCAAGGGTGTAGCTGGGCTTGCTTATTATATTCAAATGAGTAAATGTTTCTGAGCATCTCTTGGAAATGTCAACATTCAAAAAGTGCAGAATGTTTAGAACTGTGTAAATTAATATTTACAGTATAGAGATATCGAAAAAATAATTGTATGAAAGGAATACCGTACATCTCTAAAACAGCTTTTTAGGGGTATAAATGGTTAACAGCTGAAAATATGTCTTCTTCCTATATGTCGGGGGGGTAGCATTTTAAGGCCCGAGAACATTTTTAAAATAATAGGTGGGTAGTGGAGGCAACAATATCAAGTTTAATTATAAAATGTAAATTTCTGACTACAACCCCTGTCTTCTACAATACTTGAGGCAGTATTCTGTTCTGTACATCTCATTCTCCCAACTGGTCCTAAACAGAATGTATTTAACAGTTTGCACCAGTACTAAACTCCTCCCTGCAATGTGACCAATATCACAGTAGCAAGATCTTATTTTCACTAAATGCAGCTTGGTAAATGCAGTCAGCAATATGTTAAGCAGTCTGTCATTTGACTTTTACTCAGCAAAGCCTTCTGGTGTTAAATTTTCATTAAGCATATCTGCATTCCTTCCAAGATAAGTGTGCTCAATGAAGTTATTTTACAAATGGTCCTCTAAGTAATGATCTAAGCAAGGATTCCCAGTAACAAAAGTACTAAAGTGCTGGCATGCAGTACACTAGGCAGTCTTCTGAAAATGAGCTGTCTGCCGAACTCCTACACACCTGACACCAGTCAGTTAATGAAGTGTCACGTTACTTAATGCTGATAAGGCAGGTTAGGAACTACATGGAACTCATAATATAAGAGAAAAGAACTTTCAGCTAAACAAGCAAAGAATATTTTGATGTACTTGTTCAGTTAAAATTAATTTCTTTCACCCAAACTCAATAATCATAGCACTGAATACTGCACATTCAGTTCTATAATTATGTTACATTGAAACAAAGCAGTGTGCGTAGTTTGCATTTCAAGCAAATAAGATAAGGCAGTGTACACAACTAGAAACATGTTCACAGAATCATAGGCTGCTCTTGTCGGCCATGCAATTTCTCTTTTTGTGCTTGAATTAACCTATGCCATTCAGTGTTAGATTGGCCTTACTAATCCCATGCTCAATATATATATATATATATATATATATATATATATATATATATATATATATATATATATATGTGTGTGTGTGTGTGTGTGTGTGTGTATGTGTGTAGGATCCGTACAGATACCAGACTGTGGTTTCCACCAAAGCAGAAATCATCGAGCATACTTAACTGAAACGCTGTTCACCGAAGCAGCACTTTTGGATAATAATGCTCGTTGTGCCGGTTGTACTATGGTGCAGATAACGGAAAATTCCCTTTTCCCCACTGTAGAGTGACCTCGGAGTGAGAATATTAAAGTAGGGGGGTGTGGGGAGTGCAGGGGGGCTTGCCCCCCTGCACAAAAGTAGGTTTAATGTTGTTTTTTTTTAACATACTTTATCGTAAGCGCTTTTTGGTGAACGTGCTTTCGGTAAAGTATGTTCGGCAATTATGGATTTGGACTTTTGATCTTTCGATCATAAGTCCTAGATTCATATATATATATATATATATACATATATATATATATATATATATATATATATATATATACACACACACACACGCACACATATATATTAACCCTAGACAGAGTAACCAAGATCATACTATAGATAATATGAGGGGACCTATGCATGGGATAAAGCATTTAGGAGCTGTTTCTGTCCATTATTAGCACAGGAAGCAGTCCTGGAGAAATCTCTCTGATTCCCATCAATAGATCCAAGTAGCACTTGAATATGGACTGGAATGAGCTTTGTTTTGCATGGATGGGGAAGCCTGTTCAAGAGCAGTGGTATCCTCTGCGAGATATACCTGTCCCTCCAAACCATTCTACTAATGTTGCAAAAGAGGTTTAGAACTCTGTATCAAGCATTTCTGATGCAATCTAACTTGCTGATGTGCAGCAACTCCGTCAGTAATGGGCTGGAGGATGCCTTGTATGCCAGACACAGGTTACCTCCAGAGGTGTCTCAGGTGAGTGGGAGGTTAAAGTTGGATCTGACTTTGTCAGTCAGCAGATTCGCTATATTGCCTGGCTCAGTGAATATGACACCATTACCCATCTGTTCAGCACACTGTTGTGTGCTGCCTTTGAGGCTTTTGACATATCTAAAGAAGGCCTTATGATTGTCTTTTGCCTGGGAGGCTATCTTAACCTCAAAATGTGATTTATTGGACTTAGTCCTCTAGCTGCCTGTTTATTTTGATGAGAGAGTTTTTATCTTTAACTTCCTGATTACAGACATGATTTTTTTTTCGTTTGTTGTATAACCTGTTTAATCTGGGATGCCACCAGGGTGATTTGTTTTTGGAGTTAGTTTCGGGCTTACTTCTGGTAGGTGCAACAGTCTCCATGCAGCCATTGACATGGCTGTAAAGAGTTTCTGTGAACAATTTTGCATAGGCTGCTGTGTTTTCCGGATTTGGAATGGCACTGAATTTTGACAAATTATCTTTTAATAAAATACAGTTTGCCTTGGAATAGTTACTAAATGTTACTGGGGTTAATGAGTTGATTTTGATTTTGTAGGAGACAGCTTTATGGTCATACCTTACCAGGCAGGACGTGACATTGGGGTGGTGCTGCATTCTTTCATATTTGTGAGTACAAGGTCAAGTATGCTGAAACCTCTAGTGGGCGTATGCATTAACTGGTTAAGGATGTTTGTATTGATGTAGTCCATGAATCTCTGTGCCTGCAGATTTGGTGCCAAGTGGGATTCCCAGTCAACAGAAAGATAATTAGTCTCCCATAAGTTAGGTTGGATGTTCAGTGTCTCCAATGGGTTTAAGTATGCATTACGACTTTCAAAGGACATAAAGGGTAACTATAGCTTTCTGGGATATAGTACGGGACTGTATCTATGGTTAAACCTGGTCGACTTCTTTGAAACAGTCACTAAAGTCATGGATGAGGGTAAGACTGTGCACACCGCCTACCTTGACCTAACCAATGCCATGGATGGAGGGGAAGACGGTGCACACCACCACCTACCTTGACCTAGCCAAAGCCTTTGACACTATTCCCCACTCGGGCATAACAGATAAACCCTCCCAGCTACCCATCAATCTGTATGTTACCAGATTGGTAGCTAACTGGCTCACTGATAGAACTCACTCGGTCAAAGTAGAGGAAACCACCTCTAGTAGTAGACCTGTAACGAGCGGTGTACCCCAAGGATCAGTCTTGGGGCCTCTACGGTTTGGGTTATACTTTTCTGAGGTGAAAGCTATTTGCAGATGACTGCAAGGTGGGTGCTGTCTTTAATTCCCTCAGTGATGTGAACATCCTCCAAGAGGGCCTTACCCAAACTAATGACTGGTGCAAGAAGCATGGCCTCAAACTGAATGCCAAGAAATGCATCATTATCTGCTTTGGGGAAAATGTCATCCCCACTAATTATCACATTAATAACAATGTACTAAGCATGCAATCAGTCGTGTGGGACTTGGGCACCCAGGTTGATAGCAGCCTGACTTTTGACCACCACATTGCCTCCGTTGAACAGAAGGCTTTCTACATGGCCCACCTCATAAATAAGGGTATTTCATCTAGGAACAAGGAGGTCATAACATCCCTGTATTCCTCCCTTATCAGACCCATTATCGAGTACAATGCCCCCGTCGGCATGTACCTTGTCAAGCACATGCAGCAGTTGGAGAGACCACAGAGGTTCCTGACCAGGACAACCCAGGGTCTCAAACACCTATCCTATACAGATAGGCTAAAAGCCCTGTCCCTCTACTCGGTGTCATACAGACTGCTCAGAGTTGACCTGTGTCTGGCATACAAGGCCATTTCAGACCCAGCCTTGATGGAGTTGCTGCATATCCGTAAGACAAACTCCACTCACGCAGCCAGCATGCAAGGCCTTAACCTGGTCTGTGACATTAACAGAATTTGTTGGCGGGATAGATTTGCGTCCCAAAGAATCCCCTGTCTGTGGAATAGTCTCCCTCTCCACGCCAAGCAGAGTACCTCTCTAGCCCACTTTAAGAGGAACCTGGATGACTGGATGGGAAACAGAAAATATACCCCGGGATTCCACATGTGTCCCTGCTGGACAGGGGAAACAGGTGCTGACTTTGAGGGAACATGGGCAAAATTCTTGGCTAGGCTTTTAAGGGCCTCCAGGCCAATAGCCTAGTATCATCCTATGAAACTATGACCCTATGGTGTCCTGCACATGGAGAAACTCCAGCTCATCATCCTGTTTAACCAACCTAGAGGTATGCTTGCTATTACTGCATATTGAGACACCTCCACCTTTAGTCCTTGTCTGTGCAGATACTGGTTAAAAGTGTGGAAAGGTGGAAAAGCACTGAAACCTTGTACTGCCAGGGTACTCTCTGCAACTTTAAACCATCTCTCTGTAACTGCACAGATGTCTATATTCTCTATGGTGTGTAGGGCTTGGAGGGAGTTTAGCCTTTTGCTTAAGCTCCTGGCATTGAGAAGTAATGCCTTGAGGTTTAGTTGAGTTGATTTTGCTATGTTGGTAGGTTTATCAATTTGGCATAGTCTAAAAAAGGCTCTATGAAGAAGACTAAAATTTTACCTGAAAGCCTAAAGGGAACAGGTGCTGTCCATCCCTGGCAAAGCAACATGGTTTACTAACCATGTCTTCCCATGCTAATAAATACTGGATCCCCTTAGAATGACACTAGAAACTCATCCAGTTGTTAAAATCAATAATCTTTTGTTGGTGTTGTGGCATCATTATTGGTGAAGGCAATATGCTGCCCAATGTTAGGCTCATACCAACTTGAGGCACACAGTCACAGAGGTCTCTAATGTCTCTCTTTATATAATCTAGGGAGGTACGTCTCAGATCATTTACACCTACGTTGACTATGATGTAACCCGTGGAGCAGTGACTTGAGTGCATGCATATTTTGGTGGATCTTGGCTCCAGATAGGCAACAAACCATTATCTTCTCCTTGTTCAGCCTGGTTAGGGGGACATCAGTATGTCTTACATTGGAGTCTCCTATGACTAGAGTCCTGCAAAGTGCATTTTCTTGCCCTATGGGCTTTGTATTTGGGGTTCCATTGACTGAGGCTTTATGTATGTTGTTAGGTGTTGCTTTTATTGAGTGTTTTTGGGTTTCCTGAGGATAATTTTTCTGATGGCTGTTCCAGGAGGTCTTTTTTGTTTCATAAGATTGCACTTAAGTGCCTCAGTGTATGTTGGTCTATTCATGTGCTGTGTGCTATATGTGGAGAATGCTGTGTGCGTAGTTTTGACAACCTTAGGTAAGCTTTTATGGAAGAGTTTAGCCTCCAGTGGCATTGTGGTAAGTACACCTCTCACATGCTGTATCTGTTCTTTCAAGGATTAAGTGGTTGTCAGTAAACATGAGACAATTAATACATTGTTTCAAGATACCCATATCCACCAGGCTGGCTGCAGAGTAATTAGGAGGTTTCATATCCATGTTATATGGTCCTCTAATTGGTGAGCTTCAAGGGTGTGGCATACAGGGATTGACAGGAGTCTATTACGACTCAATCATTGTCCACACTGGTGTTAACGACCTGAGATGTACCTCCTTGGACTACATGAAAAGAGACATAGAGGAGCTCTCTGATTATGTAGCCCAAGCAGGTATGACCCTGACCTTGAGCAGTATCCTACCTTCACCAAGAATGATGCCACAATACAGAGATAAGATGATCAGCTTTAACAATTGGCTTAAACTCTGGTGTCATTCAAAGGGGATCCAATGTCTGTCTGCCTGGGATGACATGCTGGACAAGCCACGCTGCTTCGCAAGGGACGGCTTGCACTTGTCACCCCTGGGATTCCGGATTTTGGCAAAGGCTCTTGCCACCCCCATAGTGCCTTTTTAGGCAAGGCTCAAATTCTAAACCTACCACCCTAGAACAAAACAAAGAAATAAAACTAAGGGTAATGCTGCTCAATGTCAGAAGTCTCAACCTCAAGATGCACGCACTCGAGGCCCTTCTCAGTATGGAGAACATCGATGTCTGTGCTGTGACAGAAACCTGGTTCAAGGCTCCTGAGAGCACCCCAGCACTATCAGGTTTTACCTCATATCATGCGTTCCGGCCCCAAAACCCGGACAATACCAAGAAAGGAGGAGGGGTATCCATATTCATCAAGGACACCCACACCTCAATTGGTGGCATCGCACGATGCATCGGAAACCATCCAGGTGCAATTAACCATAGGCAAGATTGCTCTGCAATTTGTAGCATGTTACAGGCCACCCTCGCAAACTCAGGAACCTCATATGGCCTTCCTGAAAACACTGGAGGATAAATGTATCTCCAAACACCATCATACTAGGTGACTTCAACTACCCTAATATAGACTGGGAACACTACTCAAGCCCAAACACTCTAGCCCAAAAGTTCCTGGAATTCATAAACTCAAATGCCATGGAACAACTAGTCACCATCCCCACAAGAGGAGAAAACATACTTGATCTCATCATCACGAACATGGGAGCACAATGTTCAACGCCGGAAGTATACCCCTCACTGGTGAGATCTGATCACAAACTAATCTCGCTGGAGGTCCTCATCCCGCCCCACCGAAATGAAAAAGACCACAGTAAAGAACTTCTCGAAAGCCGACTTCACACTTCTAAAGATTAGTGTGGTCTCCTTTAAGGCCCCTGAGCCGGCGGTTAACATTACTCAAACCGCTGAATCACTTACAAATGCCTTCTACCAGCACCTGCAGGGCTGCATGGATCAGGCAATCCCAAGCAAAACAAAGACTCTGTACCAAAGGCAAGCATCCAGTCTGGTGGACCCCAGCCATAAACAAACTCTACAACAAAAGGAGAAAGCTACTACAAGATAGAGCAAAATCCTTAAAAGGTAAGACACCGCTGATCACTATAAGTAAAAAGCTAAGAGCTCTCATAAAATCATCCAAAGCTAATTTTGAGAAAAAAATAGCTAAGGACTCTAAAGACAACCATAAGGCATTCTTTAGCTATGTCAGAAACCTAGGAGGAAACTCCCAGATATGCTCAGAATTAGTTCAAAATGATGTGAAGATTACTGATCCTACAGACATTGCCAACATACTGGCTGACAGGTTCAGTGCAAACTTCCCCAAAGGAGAGATATCTATACCAAATGATTGTAGCCCCTCAAACATCTCTAACGCCCAGGTGAGAACTGCTCTCTCCAAGGCAAAGAACACAGCATCCATGGGACCTGATGGTGTCCCCGGCTGTGTGCTCCATGAACTCAACGAGGAATTAAACCCACAGTTAGGACAGCTGTTTAATCTTAGTCTCACCTCCGGATACGTACCCAGGGAGTGGCGCACAGCGACTGTGGTCCCACTCCACAAAGCGGTGCCTCCACCGACCCTGGAAATTACCGTCCCATTAGCTTGACAAGCCTTATCTGCAAAGCCATGGAGAGGATCATAATGGATCTCATAAATAAAGACATAGGGAACTTGCAGACTTTGGATCCAACCCAGTTTGGCTTTGTCAAAGGCAGATCATGCCTTTTGAACTTGGTTGACTTTTTCAAAACAGTCACCAAGGCCATTGACGAGGGAAAGGCAGTCCATACAGCCTACCTAGACCTGACGAAGGCTTTTGATACAATACCTCACTCGGGTATCATTGAAAAACTCATCAACTTAAATGTAAACCCATACATTACAAGATGGGTTGCAAACTGGCTGAGTGACAGAACCCACAGGGTCAGAGTTGCTGGCGCCATGTCAGACTCAAAGCCTGTCACAAGTGGTGTCCCACAGGGCTCAGTCCTGGGCCCACTCTTGTTTGGCATCTACTTTTCTGAAGTACAAGCAAACACAGGAGGGTTATGGCTGACAAAGTTTGCAGATGACTGCAAACTGGGCGCCGTAGTTGAAAACACATCCAACACAGATATCCTTCAGAAAGGTCTCACAGAAACGGATAACTGGTGCCAGAGCCATGGCCTAAAGTTAAATGCCAAGAAATGCATAGTCATACCCTTCGGGAAAAATAAGGTTACCCCTAGCTACCATATAGCTGGCAATCCCCTGAACACAGAAGAAGTTATTAGGGACCTGGGAACCCAGGTTGACAGTAGCCTTTCATTCGACACTCATATTGCTAAATTAGTTAGAAAGACCTTCTACATTGCCCACCTTATCATGAAGGGATTCACATCTAGATCAAGGGAAGTCATAGTCTCCCTATACTCATCACTCATCAGACCAATGATCGAGTACAATGCCCCATTCGGAATGTATCTGACCCGACACTTGCAGCAGCTGGAGAGGCCACAAAAGTTCCTCACCAAAAGGATAAAGGGTCTCAAAAATCTGTCTTATGCTGCCCGACTGAAAGAACTCCAGTTATATTCAGTTGCTTACCGCTTGCTCAGAGGTGACCTATGCCTGACATACAAGGCCATGTCAAACCCAGATTTGATGAACATGCTTCATCTCAAAAATCTAGATCCCTCAGAGCCACAAGGGCGGAGACTTAAACCTCGACACGGTTATTAATAGGACGTGCTGGAGGGATAGATTCATCACCCAAAGACTCCCTATGCTGTGGAACAAAATCCCGGTTTATGTGAGGCAGAGCACCTCGCTGGCCTTGTTCAAGAGGAATCTTGACCAATGGATGGGAGATCGCAGATACACCCCAGGGGTTACCTCAGTGTCACTGCTCGACAGAGGCACAGCAAAATAATGGGCATAGTTTCTCCAAACTAAAGGGGTGGCGTAAGCCACAAAACTATGGGCTAGGCTTATAAATGCCCTCGGGCAGATAGCCTAGTATGAACCTATGAACCTATTAAGGGTGCTGTTTTGGGCGGGGGTTAAAGGTAGACTAGGCTATAAAATACTAAATTTAACAGTATTGCCACTCAATGTGCAACTAGCTGCTCTAAACTTGTCAGTGTGCAAGGTAATTTGCTTTGTGTTTACTGCTTTACAGGCAGTTCTAAAGGGAAAATGTACTTCTAAATGTTTGCGTCTGTATATGGCAATGGCACAGCGAGCAGCTCCATTGAAATATGACAAATTTATACCAGCACTGGAAATACAGAAAACTGACTACTGTGCCCTCTGGCCAATAAAATGATTACACTTTTTGTGTGCTTCCCAACTCAGACAGACCAGGCAAGCACTTATTGCCACTAGATGAATAATCCCAGTCCTCCTAATGTAAAAGCACAGTAAAAGAGTGTCTGGATTGAAATGCTACAACAAATTTAAATATAAGGAAAGAAAATACGTAATTCAAGATAACAGCAGTGTTCTTTAAACAGCATATACAAGTGTTATCGATACGCCTTCACCTGCTAATGGAAGTCAGCTAAACGACCAGTCCCTTCCACTGACTGCTTACTCCCACCCTCTCCTGCTAAGTCCCTCCAGTTCCTGAGTCACTAATTGAACTGGGGTAATCTGGGCTTAATCCCTCTATGCCATGGAGCCAGGCTGCCACTTAACTTAATTTTTCTTTTAAGCTACAATTAATGTTAATTTAGTATAACATCCTCTAATAAAGACTATTAGGACAAGGGTTCTTGTCCAGGGGAAAAAAGGGTTCCACAGAGTGGTAGGAGGACAGGGACAGGTAAGCACCATGGAGATTAGTGCAGAAAAAGAAGTATATACAGTACGCATACTGTAGCTATACTCAACAGTAAGTCAATGCCATGGTCCAAAAAATACCCCATCTCCCAGATCCTACAGAAATAGGACAATACAAAGGCTACAGCACAGCAAGTTAGCTCTAATACTTCTAGGAAGGTAATGATATATCAAAATTAGAGCATTGGTTAAAAAATGAATAGATAATCAAATCCCAGAGTTCCTCAAACATGACTGTCTAATCCAAGGGCAGAAGAAAACGATTATATCAAGGTGAAGGTCCAATGTACAGTATGCACCATGCTTCCTGCTTTCACTTCTAATATAGTTTGTCTAAATGTATAACATGTACACCCCTTCTTGTGATTCACATTGTGATTTTGTGAAGTGAAACATCTAATGATGTCAGTACTTGCAAGATTCAACCAATGATGTGCTTTGGGTAAATGGTCTTTCACTGTTTCACTGTCATACCATAGCTGAACAAAAAGAGAGCAGAATCTTAAAAATCATCATTTCTGGAGAACAACTGGGATAGCCACTGCTATAAGGCAGAACATGCAGATGTCTCTGGAAAGTGTAACAGCTGAGATGTACAGCTGGCATGGGTCATCTTCTCAGTCCTAACAGAACTACACAAATTAACACCTTTGCAGGTGCACCCTCTTCTCAAATGGCAAGTTAAAATGTTAGTCATTTTTAAAATTCTATTGAATCTTTGAGGCCCTCTACTACAACTATGAACTATCCAAACAACCCAGTATCTGATAACCTGTACTTATTTTTAAACATCTTTCCTCCCCTCTAACATGGAATGTCCCCTATAAACTATAAACTAAATCCCAGTTCACCCTCTGGTGATAACCTCCCACCTAAATGCAGACTCAAAGGAATGCCCCACTTCCATCATCTAAAACTACTAAATCAATGAAAGCTATTTCCTGATATCTGGAAAAAAAGAAGTTATGTACTCACCATAACATTCCATCTGAGTTGTTGCTCTTCATTTGTCTTCAACCTGTGGGTACTCGGACCCAGCACAGATCTGACTCGGCCACGTTTACAGCATCTGATCTGAGCTCCAAGCTCCCCCTACCCATAATGCCCCTGTCTCCCTCTTCCCTTCAGATCGAGTTTGCTGCCCACCATAGCATCCCAATCTAATCCAAAAACTTATCCCATGACAAGGATCTTCTTAAGCAAGCAGAGGAGAACAAAGGCATACCCATATGGTGACCATTCCTCTTTTGGCCAGACCACCACACAGCCTACACAAGGCAGGGGGAAGGAGGGAGGGATGGCTGAAGACAAAGGAAGACCAACATCTCAGATGGAACGTTATGGTGAGTATATAACTTCTTTATCTGAAGTTGTCTTCATTTGGTCTTGAACCTGTGGGACAGAGTTCCCAGCTACTAAACACCTGGGTGGCCCTCATAGAAGGATATTCCAGAGCATGGCAGAGCCAAAGGATGCCTTGTTCCTGGACAGAATGTCCAACTTGTAATACGAGATGAAAGTATGTGAAGAAGCCCAAGTAGCCGCAGAAGAAATGTCATCCAGAGAAACTCTGGATCAGAAGGCAGCTGAAGTAGCTCTAGATCTAGTGGAATGCACCTTAATATGACCTGGTGGGGTTAAACCTCTAGATGAATATGCCAGGGAAATGCACTGGGTAATCCAATAAGCAATGGTGAACTTCGACACTGGTTTTCCTAAAAAGGGCTTAGAATAGGGAATAAAAAGTTAGTCAGACTAACGACATGATTTAGTCCTTTGCAGGTAAAACGTAACTGTTTGTGTACATCCAACAAGTGGAGTTTGTAGTCTCCCTTATTTTGAAAATTTGGAAAGAAAATCGGGAGATTAATCACTTGATTAATATTGGCTTCAGAAGCTACTTTAGGAAGAAAGCCTGAATTAATATGCAAGTACACTCTGTCTTTATCAAATACCAAATAGGGAGGCTTGACCGACAATACCTGAAGCTCTGAAACCCTTTTGGCAGATGTAATAGCAACCAAGAAAGCTATCTTCCAGGACAGAAACTGTAAGTCCAATGAGGCTGCAGGCTCAAAGGGGGCCGAGACCAAAGCTTGCAGAACTAGTGTGAGATCCCAGGGAGGTGTTGGGTTCTTAATCGGTGGCCAAAGTAAAAAGGTGCCTTTCAAAAAGGCTTTACAAAGAAGTCATAGTGTCGCCTACGTGAAAGTTAGATATAGTTGCCAGTTGGACCCTGACTGTAGATGAACGGTCACCTTGCTGAAAAATACCTGCTAAAAATTCTAAAACCACCTCAACCGGAGCAGTGAAGGGCTCTAGGTCATGCTGAGAAGCCCAAACAGAAAAACATTTCCACTTACTAGAATGAACCTTCCTAGCTTCCTAGTAGAAGATTTATGAGCCGCAATCAAAATTCTTTTGACCGGTGACGATAACCCGGGAGCCCTGACTATCATGGGAATTGGAGCAGCCAAGCAGTGAGCTTCAGACTGACCAAGTCTGGATGGGGAATCCCTGAGGGACGAGAGATGAGATCTGGAATTGGCTCTAACGTTCAGGGTGGATACACAACTTGAGACCACAGAGAGGGGAACCATACTTGGCAAGGCCAGAATGGGGTAATGAGGATGACAGAACTCCCCAGCCTGTGAGACTTCTGAAGGAATTTGAGTATTAGGGGCAGAGGTGGATATGCATACAGAAGACTGGAGGGCCAAGCATAAATCAGAACATCTCTGGGGACTTCCCCCTGAGGGGAGCTCAAAGGGAAAAACTCGCAGCACTTCGCATTGGAAGGAAAGGCGAAGAGATCGCAGCAAGGTTGACCCCACTTGAGAAAGATTTGTTTTGCTACCAAAGGATTCAGAGACCACTTGGTAAGGCATCAGTATAGACCTGCTGAGCTTGTCGGCTAGAATGTTGGACCTCCCTGGAATGTGCGTTGCCACCAGAAAACATCTGGTGGAGATCGCCCACTCCCACACTCTCATGGCCTCTTGACAGGGGATAAGACCTGGTTCCCCCCTGCCTGTTGATGTACCAGACCACTGATATTGTCCATCTGGATAGCAATCATCCCTAGAAGAAGATAGGCATGGAGAGCTTGCAAAGCTAGGAGCACTGCCCTCATCTCCAGGATGCTGATATCCAATTGAATCTTTAAGTGGGACCACATACCTTGGACTGTCCTTCCCAAGCTGTGCCCCCCCACCCCACCCTAGCAGGGAGGCGTCCGTGGTCACCATGGCTAAGGGGGGAAGCAGAAAAATAGGGCGACCATGGAGAAGATCCAGGGAATGAGTCCACCAAAGAAAAGAGTCCCTGCACAGCCGAGATACCCGAATAGGGTGAGACAATGGAAGATCTAGCATGGACCATTGAACCGCAAGGGTCCACTGAAGTAACCACATGTGAAACAGAGCCAAAGGTAAGAGTGATCGTGGCCGCCATGGACCTTAACACCCATAATACCAATTCCGTCATAAGCGATTGAGCTTGAAGAATATAGCGGACATGTAGTTTCAGAGACTGGATTCTCTCTCAGGTTAGGAAGACCTTGGTTTGAATTATGTCCAACCGAGTTCTGATGAAATCTAGCACTTGAACCAGGGCCAGTAAAGATTTGTTGAGATTGATGGTTATGCCCAGCTGGTGGGCTATGTGAAGCAGGGAATGCTTGGCAGAGTTGATGCCTGGAAGGGGCAGCAAAGAGCCAGTCATACAGGCAGTGGAAGACCTGGAATCCCTGTAGTCTCAAAGCTCCTACCACTGCCATCACTTTGAACACCCTGGGGTTGTGGTGAGACCAAAGAGGAGCACTCTGAACTGGTAATGACTGGCTCCCAGCTGGAAGCAAAGGAATCTTTGAAAGCACCTGTCATTTTGATGGGGTAGTATGCATCCTGAAGGCCAACTGAGCACATCCAATCACCCTCCTACAGAAAAGGCAAGATAGCTTGAAGAGTGACCATCCGGAATTTTGTCTTGGCAACTGACATATTTAAGATGGAGAGATCCAGAATGGGTCTCAAGTCACCTGTCATCTTTGGAACAAAGAAGAATCTGGAATAAATGCCTAATCTGGTCTGGGGGGACAGGTTGGATGACTCGCTTTTCTAGCAGCTTTGCAATTTTCAGTGCTGCTTCCTCCCTTTGCATGGGTGGAAGATCTAGGAGGTTTTTGGGCGGGAGAGATAATTGGTTGAAAGGGAAAGAATAGCCTCTGGATATGATATGCAATATCCAATGATCATTTGTGATAGACTCCCAGGCTGTTGGGTATAGCAAGAGGCATCCCATGACTGCCTCCAGAGCTGAGCAGCTGGGCAACCCTTCAGGGCTGCTGTGTGGGTCTGTCCGAGAAAGGCTCTCGAGACCCCTGATTCCTCAGACACCCTCTGCCTCAGAGGCGGCGTCTATCAAATCCTCCTCTGCCTCTAGGGAACGCAAGTCCTGAGAGTAGCTCTGAGACTTTCAGAACCACATCTTCTTTGCCCCCCGCTGATTCCTCGAAAAGGTTTGTTGGAGGGTGGAGAGGCGGATCCCGGAGGCAGACAGACTCTTCCTGTCCTTCTCACTCTGGACAAGAGTGTCACGTACTGACTTTCCAAAGAGGTTGGAATTGTCATACGGGGTGTTAGTAAAGGATGCCTTAAAGGGTTCCGAGTAAGCACAGAGTTGAAACCAGGCATGGCGCCTGATGGCAACGCCTGTCCTGTCAGCTCTAGCGGCACCCTCAGTAGGATTAGAGAAAGTTGCATAGAGGTGTTAGCAATCGACGTGAGGGTGGCCATGTGAAAAGAGAAAACCTTCTGGTCATCTGCTGTCATGGATCCTGTGGTAGACCCAGCGATCTCCTTGACAAGGTCTCGCTGGAGTCTAATTACATGTGCCATGAAATTCAGTGCACGTACCGAAATTGTACACCCGTTTCCCAAAGCGATCCATCGTCCTGGACTCTTGGTCTGGTGGATGGACCGTGGAGCTCTCCTGTGCAAGCTCCTTCTTAGTGGCTGCTGCCAATACCATGGTATCTATGGGGGATCCCTTGGTCCAGTGGGTCCTATCTGAGGGAGCACTCAAGACCTTGTCGGGGCATTTGAGGATCAGCTCTACTATGTCCGGTTCCTTCCATGCCTGAGATATAATTAGATCCACCAGTGGATCCGTGGGAGGGGACACCCAAAATGTAGAGGAACCCTCCACTTCCTCCAAATCAGTGTCCTCAGTGAGGGACTCCAGTAGGGAGTCAATGTGCCTCCTTTTGCACATATGTTTTCTATGCACCTCCTCAGTGGAGGTTTCTGGGGAGGACTCAAAAATGTCTGGCTGCTCCCACATGGGAGTCCTGAGGCAGAGAGGCAGCAGGCTGTCCCTGAGGTAGCAGGATGGCGGAATCCATACCAGAAATAGAGGGAGCCAGAGCTAACTTCGAAGACGAGATAGTCAAGGGTCTTGATGGTATCGCGAGAACAGTCTCCACCATGCTGAAGGCAAAAGGAGACCAAACCGTCTGAGAAGGAAGTACAGACCGCTCCGGCACCCTCTGGATCAATGGCGGCGTCAGAGCCTAACCTCTAGGCACGAGACTCCGATTGGAAGGCTCTGCTCCGAAAGGCTCGGAGCCAGTGCCAAGGTTATGACTCTGAGCTCGTTGGATCCAACCTACTCAAGGTAATGGCCAGTGTCTAGGTACACAGTGCCGTCAGCGCTGACCCCTAAATGCTGAGAGTCCTCAGATCTAAAGGATCCAAAACCGGGGGTCAGATCGGAGAAGAGTAATTGGTAGGAACGTGGAGTGCATGCCCCCCCTCCAAAGGGAGAGGGGGCAGGCAAGACTCCCATCTGTATCTGAGTGTGGATACATTTAAGCATCATCCTGTCCACCTCTGCTTTGGAAAGGTTGCAGTCTGGAGGGTCAGTGAGGTGAAGCTGGGGCCGGCGAATGGATCCAAAGCTTCTCCGGCTCCAGGGAGAAGCGAGGGGAACAAAACCAGGGAGACTCCGGTCGTGGGGTGGAGCGGACCTTGGCTGGAGGACCAGCGGAGGCCGGGCGATCAGGTGATGGCTTCCTAGGCCTATCCCTGTGTTTATTCTTGTCCTCGTCCCCGGAACTCTTGGTGGGAGATTGAGTCCCAGAGGCTGACGCAGAGACAGAAGAATCAGAAGTAGTAGTCAGAGTTGAGGAGGCCTGGGCCTTGGTGGTAGGAGGGGGAAGAAGGCCTTTTAAAAGCTTGCTCCTCCTGTCCATCAATGCGTGGGGGTTGAAGCCTGCGCAAATGGAACAGGAGGACTCAAGATGGGAAATCCCTAAGCATACTACGCATACAGTGTGGCCATCAGCTGTGGAGAGCTTATTGCCACAATCCATGCACTTTCTAAAGCCTGGTTTGGGGGTCTCAGACAAAGTTGTAGCAGAGAGACCCAACCAGAACACACTCAGACACACACACACGTGCTTCAGAAAGAAGATAGAAAGAAGTTTTTTTTTTTTTTTTAAACCGATGAACAGCACAAGGGTGGGGAAGATAGAAAGTATAGAAAAGAGAGAAATTTAAGTAAAGGAAGGCAGAAAACTCACAAAAATATAGTCACCCAAACAGATGTTCAGAGCAGCAGATCACGATGCTTATGCTAGCACGGCAAACAAGATCTGAAGAGAGGAGGGAGACAGGGGTATTACGGGTAGGGTAGGAGCTTGGATCAGAAGTCGGAAAGGCGGCCGAGTCGGATCTGTGCCGGATCCAAGTACCCACAGGTTGAAGGCCAAATGAAGACAACAGCTTCAGATATGTTATTTTCATCTTTCCCCTCTCTCTCTCTCTCTCTTCATAATGGAGTTTTATTTACTGAGCATTCAAATTTTCATCACCTACCCTTTTCTCTCTCAAGCCAAAATCCTCGAAGAGTGTATACATATATAGCCTATGTCTAACTTAATATCACAAAATCTTCCATGACTTAGTATGGTTTCCAGTCTGGCCATAAAACTGAGACATTGGTATCTGCTTTTACAGACCAGGACAAATTTTAACATGGATGAAGTAGTAGAGCTGCTCTTTCTAGACTTAGAAAAAGCTTTTTATATTGTCTCCTAACACATCTCCTCTACCGAGCCATAGTCTCTTTCTCATCCCTCCACAGACTAGTTTACAAGCTACTTAACTGACTGTACTTACTGTACTGTTATTGAAATTAAGTAAAGTCTTCTCCACATTTAATTCATGCTGGAGTCCTAAATGGTGCCATATCCGATCATTTTCTCTACGAATGTTTTTTTTAACAGCCCACAAACACACAATATACTGATGATTACACTCTCCTCACCTCTGCTCTGACAAATCTGAACTTTAGGTCTTTAAACACGTGGATTTCTGCCTTATAACAATTCAATCATCACCAGAAGACTCTGAGCTCCTTCATAATGTAGACAAAGCCAAGGTCATGATAGTTGTAGCTCAAAAAATCCTTATTCTCTAGAATTAAACCTTATCAATCAATAAATGGTCTCTTGTGCTGGTCAGCAGTTAAACTTCAAAGTGCTTAGATGAGATCAAGAGTCTGAAAAATCAGTGACCACATCTTCAAAAATGTTCACTATACCAGTCATAAACTGAGGCTCCTCCATGCAGCCAAACAGTGTCAGGATACTTCTCCTGACTAGAAAGCTGTGTGCTTCCATCCTACCTCCAGCTCCTGAAACTAAAACAAGCATATGAGAGTGTAAAATTCAGTGGCTACAACTGAAATACTACCCTGTTGTGTAGATGTCATGTTCTATAGCACTACCTCAGCCCTAATTCACGGCATCTCACATTAACAACTAAGGTCAAGGATCTTCAAGGTGAAGTTACATTTATATTTGTGTTATCCAAGGGCTGGGATAATCTGCCAGACAATAATTTGCAAATATGTACAAATGCTTTCAAGATAAACAGCTTTATAACTCACAGGGAATGCAGCTGCTATGCAGATATTAAGTGAGTTTTTCTGTGGGTCCCACTTCTCTTACTATTCCCTTTCTGACATTCTCCCAGCAAGTTGCTCTTAATGCACTCTTTCACTTTGCCCTTTGTTAAATGTTTTCCACACCAATACCTATTGTTTATTGACTGTATGCCTTTATATATGTACATTTTCTGTCTCTGCTAATAGTACTTCTCTATTATAAACTACAAACTTTATACAGTAGATAATTACATTTTAAGGGGTTTTATAATGTATTTAAGCACTTTTTATATTCTGTCACGAGTTATATGACCACCCACAGTCTGTTTCTTTATTACTGTTTGAAAATATTGCACTCAAGTCTTAACTGGGCATGAGCCATGTCCTTTACACAGTTTCCCAATAAACAAATAAAAAAAAACAAAACAAATAATTTCAGTGATTTTTACCTTACCAAAAAAAAAAAGTTTAATGGGAAGGGAGCCATGTGACATCCATGACCCTGCCTACAGAGCAACGTCAGGGAATTGTTTGATACTGCTTAGAGCGTACTAGTCACTTTCTGTTGCTGACCCTGCTTAATGATACAACTAAGCATAATGGGAGTGACCCATAATGGACTTAGAGTTATGATATTAATAGATATGTCTTATGTCCTATTCAGTAAAATTCAGATTCTGTATACTAGGCAATGCTCACATGATGTAAGCAGTTCTGCTTAGTACCACAACAAAATGTATAGATGGCAGAAACTGCAATGTCTGTGACCCTCTGTAATGGTACAGCTGTGCGTAAAAGTCTTAAATCCCCCTACAAAGTACCACTCAGGTGATGTCATTGACACTGGCTAATGAGCCAATGGTGTGGAATAGGTGATGCAGCTTCCTATAGTAAGACAGTCATATAATGACAGCAACCCTGCTCAATGACACAAAGGGCTTACTACAACACAATTCATTATCCTTCGTTACTGACAAACTCAGTGACACTGGGTACAGCTTTATAATGTACTAGTCACATGACATCAAGGGTGTAGCCTAATGATACAACAAAGAGAAACAGGAGAGGGGAATCATACCTCGTGAAACATTAGTGACTATGTTCAGTGATGCAATACAGCAGAATTGGTGGACCATGCATAAACTACAGAAAAAGTGACCCTGCCTAATGATTTAGCAAAACACAGTGGATGACAGTACGTCTTGTTTATCTGCCTGATTTCACCTTCTCTTTAATTCTACAGTTCTGTATGTCTGCTGCTTGCCTCCCATCTCTTTTTTTGATATCATCGTCCTGCTTTTCTTTGTCTCATTCAGCAGTGTAGCAAGGGTGGGGTGAAACAGCACATGCCCTGGGTGTAAAGAGTTAGGGGGGGGTACAATCAAGAGCTCTGCAGTATTTTTCTGTACTGAAATGCTGGCACAGAAAATCATTGAGTTCTATGTTTTTTTTTTTTTGGGGGGGGGGGGGCTGCCGTTTGGCTGCCATACTCTAAGTAGCCAATCACACAGTGAGCTGAAGAGTAGAGTTTTCTTTTGCACTACAGCTGAGAACTAGGGTGGTGTGGATTTGGTGGGGTGATGAGCGGTGGTGGATTTACTGTAGGAAGCTTTCTGCAGTAAGCAGAAGTCCTTTTTTTTTGCTCTTCACTTGAAGAGCTGAGTATCCACATGCAGAATAGCCCTTCACTGAATACCCCAGAAATACACATGCATGTGTGAAAATCAATTCTTACCCTTACCCTATAGTTAAAGGGCAGCTTGACTTCTATAGTGAGTCAACCCCAGCTCCATGCTGGTGGACTTTTAAAACAAGGTTTTACTACTAGGTCAGAAAATATATCAGAAAGCTCCAAATACTAGCATATGTAATCCCATGTGTGTGTGCATTTGTGTGTGTGTGTGTGTGTGTGTGTTGAATTTAAGATTTTATTCACTGCAAACTAGCACCTCTCCAACCGACTCATATTGCACAATGCAGTTCAGATTTTAAAGGATGGTGATTTGCACCTGAGTTTGCAATGAAACTGTTCACTACAATCTTAGGTAGATACACTAGTGGTAGATGGGAAGCAGAAAGTAACATTAACACATTAATGCCTATAAAATAAAACAGTAGCTGTGCAGAGACAATGTGTAAATATGGCATCATTGTATTTGTACATACACTTAGCATATTCATATCAAATCCCAGAGCTCCACAGTCACAAATGTACTTTATCAGCTGGATAAGATTTCAGTTCAGGGGAAAAAATACCTAGTCATACTCAGAAAAAGAAAAGAAAACAAGCGCCTTGGGAAAACATTAGCTCTGTAATACCACATCTTACACTAGCCACCTAAAATATACTCGACTAGTCTGTGCAAAGTAAACAGTAGCAGATAGGAACTACTGGCACATAAGAGGGTGCCACAGAGAAAACAGTACCAGACAAAATCTCTAGTTCAGAAAGTCATGAGCGCTAAGACATACTCCTCCTCCACCGCCCACCCCAGACAAATTCTTATAGCACTGCAGGTTATTTTTTATACAGCACATATATAATATTGAAAAGACAGTACAAGCATAAAACTAATACGATGAATAATACAAATATTATCTCAGTATTCATCCGGGAACACTGGTACTGTGTTTGATGCCTTCCTGCCTGCGATGATTGACAGGCTTTTTATGGAACAGACAGTAGATACATATAGCATCTATGCGTGCGTACTGTCTGACTGCGCCTGCTGCAATGATGCAGTCTTATCATCACTTAGCATTTGGAGAGCCTCAGTAGATATGTATAGGTACATCACAGAAGCAAAGATTTAGGAAATCAAGATCTTAATTGCATTCTCATATTTTATGACTCTTAATTATAACCTTTTACTTTGTTGTAGAATTATTTGAATATCTTTTCACCATAGTTTTTTTTTGTTTGCCCCTTTTTCAGACAATAAATTCAGTTTTGTCAGTGTGCAATCATTTTACCTCAGCCAAGTCAAGGAGTGTAACATTTTTTTGCAAGTAATCACATCAATATGTAAACCTGTGGCATTATAAAAAGTAATGTGGGTAAAACTCTACTTTATACAGCCTTTTGTTATTTGATGTTGTATAAACTTCTGAGGTGATGTTGAAAAGTTCTCTAATGGAACATTAAACTGTTCTACATGCAGCTTTTCTGCATTGTTACTTATCACAAAAATACTATAAAAATGAAAAGAAAAAGCAAAACCTTTAGCATGCCATTTAGCAGCAGCAGTTCTGGAAAAGAACAGATGTTCAGTAAGTGTGCACTATAATAAATATCTGGTTATTATAATAAAATAAACTGGGTTTCTTTATGGGGAAAAGTGCAGGCCAGTAGTGGTTAAGTAACTATAGAACCAGTGGTAAACTGTGTCAGTTGCCATATTTAAAAAGGAACTGGGATATACTTCTGAAGTTTGAAATTGTGAAAATTACAGTTTTGAATCCATTTGTTGAAATCCATTTCATGTGGCATGCTTTGCTCCCCACAACCACTTCCATAGGGAGCTTTGTCTCTGTATCTTGTAATTACAGTAGAGAGTCGATTATCTGAACTAATTGGGACCTAGGGTAGTTTGAATAATCAAACATATATTCGAACCAGATAAAAAACTTCTAAAAATGTTTTTGATGAACATTAAATGAGTGTTTAATCTACAAATTCAGTGCCTGCTGTCCTTGAAGAATAAATTGCCTATGTTACATGAAAGAATGGCATTGTAAGCTGATAATATTGCAATAGGGAATGGATGGCAAACTGATAACAGATTCATAGTTACTAGGTACCTCCTCCAAAGGAGGACGTACTCAGGACTGCAGCATCTACCCCCTTTAAAGTACAACACAGTACAGTATCAGCAATCCATCTATATACTGTGGGAGTAGATATAACTCACAAGACTTCTGCATCAAAAGCAAGTACACTAACTGTTGTGCTACTAACAATGCTTTTAAATACTTATCACAATAGTGATTATCATTTGCTAAACAGTTGCACACTGTAAACAGACTTGGCATAAGCAGCACTTAACTTCTCTTCCCCTGAAGCTCTCAGCTCCCTGTAAAACCCACTTGACACTCACCCTTACTCGGATATTTCTATCCCGTTACCATAAACACTGTTCAAACTAGTCAATGGCCACACTATTTTCTTTACTTTTACAATGATTACAGCTATTTAAAACCTTTATTACAAATAGTACAGCACAAACATTGACCGTCATTAGCTAAACAAAACATTACAGTCTCAGCAATAAAAACAGACTTTAGCATGAACAGTAAGCTTCTCTGCCCTTGAAACTCACATTCATTGAAACAGCACTGAAACCCACATTCAAAGAAAATGCATCTGGCCAGAGGCGGATTAAGTTTACCTTTGGGCCATTTTCAAACTATAGGCCCCTTGCACACATTTTTACGACCGTGTATACATGCATGTGTTCTTTGATGTACCATCCTGATTGTATTAAATTAAATTCTTTATATAATACAGCACCAACTGTTAGTGTATTTCAAATTTGTAGCCTTGAACATTTTTCCAGTAGGCAATGAAACAAAACATATGAACCAATAATGACAAAACTACCCATTACAAAACTTTTCAACCACAAAAGGCCACTCAAAGTTCTGTAACTACAATTTACCAATATCAGTCAATATACACATTCTCTACAGAAGTAAAAGTCATCTGAATAATTCTACAGTAAGGAGATCTGTAACTAACAGAGAGGTGGTTGCTGGCAAACAATTTTACATTTCAGCATTTCATATGCAAATTCAGTGCCTTCTGACCTTGAAGAATAAATTACCCATGTTACATTTTAAAAAATGGTAAATTAGTAATACTGAAACAGGGAATGGCTGTCAAAATGCCAACAGTTTCATAGTTACTAGGCATCTCATCCAAAGGAGGACACACTCAGGAGTGCAGCACCGCATCCCCCCTTAAAGGGTACCACAATATTAGCATTCGATCTACATGGTGTGGGAGTACAACCTACAGCCTTCTGCACTAAGTGCAAGTATGCTATCTGTTGTGCTACTAACACTGCTTTCAAATTTGATAGCAGAAGCACTGATGATGGCCAGTTGCTAAACAAGACAGTTACACATTGAAAACAGACTTAGCATGAGCAACACTAAACTTCTCTTCCCTTGAAACTCAACACTCCTTGAAAATAAGCAGAATGTCCACATCCCTTGAAAATGCACAAAAAGTTATTATTCTTTGACAATGCACAGAATCTCAATCGACTTCTTCTTCTTCTTTTGGCTTTTCCCGGTTAGGGGTTGCCACAGCGGATCACCTGTCTGCTCATGATTGGCAGTGGAGTTTTAAGGTGTCGAGTTGCCAGCCCAACGCCAAACCTTCCACAGAAGACTCACACCTAGGGCCAGTGTAGAGTATCCAATCCACCTACAGCATGTCTTTGGGATGTGGGAGGAAACCCACATGACCACAGGGAGGACATGCAGACTCCGCACAGAAGGCACCCTAGCCGAGGATCGAACCAGAGAACCTCTTGCTGTGAGGCAGCAGTGCTAACCGCTGCACCACTGCAGCCGCCCAATGCACAGAATCTCAATATGCCTTGAAAATGCACAGAAAGTTAACATTCTTTGAACTTGCACAGAAATTCAACAGTCCTTGAAAATGAACAAAGTTAACATTCTTTAAAATGCACTGAAACTCATCATTCTTGAAAATACAGCTAATGACACCTTGGTAGTTTGTGTAGAGGATTCAGGTTCTAGTACTCTGTAATCAAGGTACAAGGTTTGAGCCTGAATAAATTACCAACCTGCCATCCCTAACTGTGGCATTTTACACACACACACGCACACACACACACACAATGCTGCTGCTTGTCTCTTTCCAACAGCAACTCTTCATAACTGCATAGATACTAGAACGGAAGACATACATCTGTTTGCTGCCACTCATCATGCTTATTTCTGCTCATCCCTTTCCAATGGCAACTCTCCATACTCTAGAATGGATGAATGGAAGAACAAAAACTCTCAATAACTATTCAAAAAAACTTTCCATAACTGTTCAAATGTGCATGCGCATGCACAGACACTACTATGGACGTACTCTGTTATATGTCCTTAAAGAAGAAGAACCATAATGCATACAGACAGCGTTTTTAAAAGAAATGTAAATTTTGTGGCAGCCCTCTGGGCACTGCCCCCCCCCCCCAAGCCAGTGGGCCCTAGGCACCTGCCTAGGCCAACTAGTGCTGGATCCGGCTCTGCATGAGAGTCTGATTCATGTGATAAATACACAAATAATGTTATTAATTGAGTGCAAGACAGTAAATGCTGTTAAATCTACACACGTTACAAAACCATGGTGGAATAACTACTTAGGAAGATTAGTCAAGATAAAGAAAGCAAAGTATGGCCTATATAAAAAGAAACATAAGGAATGCTGTTTGTAGAATACAGATGTCAAGGAAAGTATCAAAAGAAAGAAGGAGTGCAGGAAAAGGTGGGGGAGCTTAAGGGCTTATTTTCAGCCTTATTATAGAGTTAATAATAGTATAATGAAAAGCCTTTTCCAGATAAAAAATTAGGCCCACTCCCAGTGCCTGTATAGACTGCTTTACTAACTGATTAAGTCTACCTTCTTTTCCTAAAACAATGCTGATACAAATCAGTCTTAAGATCTATTCTCACATGTTTTTTCAATAATATCTAACAGGAATCTTTCAAAGGATTTCCTAAACAATGCAGTTCGGCTAATAGGAGGCTAATCTGATTGACCCCACCCCCACCCCTTATGTTTTGGTACTACACTGGCCAATCTCCATGCCTGAGGAATAATTTCTTTGGGCAGCAGCTTATGAATTAACTGTGGAGCTTCTCTCCCCGGGCCTCCACTGAAAATGGCTTTCTAACCCAGTGGACTTTCCTGGTCAATAAATAAATAAATAAGTATAGATGTAACGGGATAAAATATCATATCTTCATATTTCAAAATAAAACTACCTGGGATATTATCAGAACTCATATTACTATAATTTATTTTTACTGATTGAAAAACAATGTCCTCTACAGGTTCATAGATCTGTACTAGGCAATTGGTCTATAGACCATTTCAAGTCTACCCACAAAGCTCTATTCAAAATGTCCCTCTAGCCTCAAGGAGGGAAAGACAAGATAGACTGAGACAGAATTTGAGTCATCCAATTATCTAGGTTTCCTTGAAGATGGCAAGGGTGGTGCTCTGCTTGACATGTATTACAAGTCTGTTTCAGAGGTGAGGGATATGTTGGGATATGAGCCTATCATGCCAACATGACTTATTTATTTGCTGAAGAAGGTTTAGTTCTTTTAACCAAGTACTGGATGTGCCAGTAGTTCTGGGAAGGAACAGGAGATCAAATAAGGTTGAATCTTTAAACACAGACCTCCAAGGAGGGGTCTGTTAGAGACTGAGAATACAGAAAGGGCTGCTAGTCGCCCCTGATAACTAAGATTGTTGAGTCCACTGATCTTTTTAGCTATGAATCTCTAAGGTCTCTTGAGTTGTGTGATATATTTAGATGAATTCAGAATGGCTATATTTGGCGCTGATAATCAGGCAACCTGGTATGCTGTCAGGGCCCATGGATGAAGTATTCTTAGTTTTTTAAAGGGCTCAGAGAACTTGTTCCATAGTAATTAAAGAGGGTGTATGTTATTGTGGAACCTGTGGGATAGCTATAACTGTGGGTGGTGTAAAACATGCACTAAATTTGTTAGCTAGGACATTAGCTATTTATTTTGGGTCGGAGAGTGTAGTATTATTGTAGACAAGCTCCAAACACTGTTGGGTATTATTTCCTAACTTCCTGACATAAGTAAAGAAAGATTTGCAGTTATGTTTGGTTTTAGTGGCCATATTAACTTGTAAACTCATAATAATTGAGGGAAAGCAATTACATCAAAATTAAAATGCTGTGTGTTAAATGACATCACTTTCACAAGCATTGCTGACAGGGAAGCAACATTCAGCATACTGCAGTTGATTAAAAATTATGTTGCTTTTACGACTATTGCTGATGGTGGGAAAACAATATATAATAAACCACATGGATTGAGGGGGGTCAATAGACAAATAAGTAATCTTATGTTGCAGTTTGACAGTAAATTATATTAGCCAACTCTGTATCCAATAAGCTTTCCCCTTTATTTACATTTACACTTAACACGTGGAGATTCTGTATGTGCAGGGAGAGCATTGGTATAGAAACATAAGAAATAATATTATTTTAGCCTGCAAATAAAATTAATTTCTCCTCTCAAAAATATATATCGGACACTACCATTCTTTAAATTACGGTCCCACATCTTTACAAGTTAAGTAAATAAACAAATTGTGTATGTACTCTAGAATTAATTGAAAAAAAAAAGAAAATATATTTTTACAATACAAAAATACCCATAACACTCTATACATTGTATAATATAATGCATAGTAAGAGTGTCGATTAGGACACAATATACTTACTCTTTTGTGCTTGGTCATGAGGGATTTGTTAGCATGACCAACATAGCTCTCAACCATCCATCTCCAAAATGAGGAACATTGCATCTTATAATATGGAGCAGATGGGCAAAATGTGGTACATTTACTAACAGCTTACTAATGACTTAACCTAGGAAGCTCATAGGTTTGTTAAAATGTGCTATTTTTACTTATAAACAGGTTTTTGATGATATCAATTAAAAAAAAAATCCTAACACTGAATATGTCACAGATACTCTCAATGTGGACTTTGAGGAGCATGAACTTTGTATGACCCAAAATGAGGAACGTTCTTCATAATTAGGTACACTTGAGAGGTATGGCGACCAACTCAGGTAGTCATGAGTAGATTACCTTATAACCCACACCCTAGCCATGTATGAATTCTACAATAATTCAGTCTGAGCCATTTGCTGCTGTTTTATTACTATAAGGATATGACAAGTTTTTATTTCTATTTGTTTTGCAATACATTTTTAATTTATCCTAAACTGTTTTTTTTAGTTTATCCATTAGCTAAAGTAATGAGGAAGGTATAATTTGTGTCAATATAGTCACAAATGAAATATTACTATTAGACTCATAGGTTTTTATTAAGCTTATGGCTATGAGGACCATTGAGAAGGGCAGCCGTATCACCCAATACTAGTGGGAGATTATCCACATATCCCCAGTGAAAATTTATGATCATCCACCCAGACATCCAGACTGGTTTTAAAAACTTCTAGGGAATTTTCTGCTTGACAGGTACATACAGTCTATTCCAGAAATGGGGGTATTTACTTTTTATGAGTTTCCAGTCTCTTAGAAACAGTGATGAAGCTGGTTAATTTTTATATACTTACATGAAATACATCATCATCAATATATTTTTTGATGCAAAGACTGTTTTGCACTGAAATAAAAATACAAGTTGCTTTTAAAGAATGTCTGGATTCCAAAAAAGAAGTTATGTCCTTACCATAATGTTCCATCTGTGCTGTCAATCTTCATTCATTCTTGATGAATGGAACTTGGTTCCGATCCCTAGGAACTGGCTCGGCTGTTATACAGCTCGCGCCAGCCAAAAAAACTCTTGAGTTAAGACTCTATCCATAATGCTCCTCCTTGCCATTACCTCGGATCGAGTTTGCAGCCAAGTACAGAAGGGTAATCAAAGCCCTGTCTAAGGTGAAACCTAACAACCTCCCAAAACAAAGGTCCGAACCTCTAGAAGTCCTTAGGAGGGGGCTGGAGGGAGGGATGCCAAGAATGAATGAATATTGACAACAAAGATGGAATGTTATGGTAAAGTCATAACTTCTTTATCTAATGCTGTCAATCTTCATTCATTATTGACGAGTGGAACAAAGTCCCCAGCTATTTTAGGTCCTGGGTGGCCCTACGGAAGGATATTCCTGAGTACCATAGAGCCAAAAGATGCTCTTCCCCTGGAGGCCGTATCCAATTTGTAAAGAGTGATAAAAGTATGGGGAGTGGCCCACATTGCAGCTGCACACATTTCTTCCATGGAAGCCCTGGAGTGGAAAACAGATGAAGTGGATGCAGATCTGGTAGAATGTGCTTTAACAGGCACAAGCAACTTCAAGTTATTATGACTGTAAATGAAAGTAACACAATCCCCAAGCCATTTTGATAAAGTAACTTTTGCGACTGGTTTACCCAAAGTTGAATCTGAAAAGGACACAAATAATTGATCTGATTTTCTAGATGATTTGGTTCTGTCCAGATAGAAATGTAACTGACTGTGAACGTCTAACAAATGCAAGCAATATTCACCTTTATTTGAAAAATTTGGGAAGAAGACTGGCAAATCTACAGTCTGGTTAATATTAGATTCTGAAACCACTTTAGGTAGAAAGGAAGGATTGGTTCTTAATGACACCCTATCCTTATGAAAAATCATATAAGGATGTTTCACACATAAGGCCTGCAATTCAGAAACTCTCCTGGTAGAAGTAATGGCCACCAGAAAAAGAGTTTTCCATGATAAGAACTTCAGATTGCAAGTAGCTGCTGGCTCAAATGGCTGAAGGACTAAGGATTGTAATACTAAGGTCAAATCCCATGGAGATGTAGGATTCTTGAATGGGGACTTTAGACGTAAAGCGCCTTTAAGAAAGGTTTTACATAATCGATGGGAAATCAGGGGATGATCATCAAACCCACCGTGGATTTTGGAAATGGCTGCTAATTAGACTTTGATGATGGAAGCTCCTAGTTCAAAAAGGGAAGCCAGAAATTCCAACAACTTGTCAACCGGGGCTGAAAAGGGATCAAAATTCTTCATACAAGCCCAGGTTGAAAGTCTCTTCCATTTGCTAAGGTAGAGTTTCCTGGTGGACGGTTTATGAGAAGCCAGAAGGATTTTTTGTATTGGGGAAGGTAATTTGCTCTGCCTGGCTATTAATGGAATTGGAGATACCAAACTGTCCGCTTCAGATTGTGAAGGTTGGGATGCACCAATCCCTGCAGGTGAGACAGCAGGTGTGGGTCTGGATCTGGATCTGGGTCCACAATCCAAGGACGGCAAATCAGGTGAGGCCAAAGGAAGGGGAAACAGACTTGACGGGGCCAAGAGGGTGCAATGAGGATTACTCTGCTTTTAAATCTTTGGGCTTTCTTCAAAAATAGAGGAATGAGAGGGAATTGGGGAAGACATAAAGTAGTCCCAGGGGCCAGTCATGGAGAAGTGCATCTCTTGGGGTTCCCCCTGTGGGGGAATTAGGGCAAAGTAGCTGCTGCATTTGTTGTTTATTGAGGAGGCAAAAAGATTGCAGCAGGTCTGGTCCCAGCTATTAAAAATTCTTATCACCACCTTGATATTTAGAGACCACTCATGAGGCAAGAGGATGCATCTGCTCAGTTTGTCTGCTATCAAGTTGGTTCTTCCTGGCATATGTAATGCTATTAGAAAGCAGTTGGAAGCGATAGCCCATTGCTATATTCTGAGAGTTTCCTGACATGGGGGTAGGATCTGGTTCCACCTTGCTTGTTGATGTACCAGACTACTGACTTGTATGACTGCACTGCAACCTTCCTCGTAGGAAGGACAGACTGAAAGGCTTGCAACGCTAGAAGCACTGCTCTCAATTCTAGGACACTGATGTGCAAAGTGGCCTCTTGCGGGAACCAAGTGCCTTGAACTGTTCTTCCCAGATAATGCCCCCCACCCAATCTGGGAAGTGTCCGTGGTCACTATGGCAGTGGGCGGAGAAGGAGTAATGGTGGGGCCCCATAGATTTTCCTCTGACATCATCCACTAGGCTAGACCCTTCTTGCAGCAATTTATCAATATCCTGGAAGACACTGGCTGTGTCAGTATTGACCATTGTGCTGCTAACAGTCACTAAAGCAGCCTCATGTGATACCTTGCAGGGGGCACTAAAGTTACAGTAGCTGCCATACAGCCCTGAGATTGCAAAACAAAAAAAGGAGGAACCTTGTTTTTGGAAATGATTAGTTGTACTTGCCATCTTAATTTTTGTAGTCTGTTTAGAGGGAGAGATGCTACACAAGAAATCACATTGAGGCATGCTCCTATAAATTGTAGGTCTCATGCTGCAGTCAACTGTGATTTCTCTCTGTTGATTTTAATAACTAAGGACTGGAAAAGTTTCAGTATGAAGTCTGTGGTTTGAAGCAGTAGACGCCTGGTTGGGGCGGCGAGGAGCCAGTCATCCAGGTATGGAAACACTTGAAATCTGTGTAGCCTCAAGTGAGCTGTTACTACTGCCATGTATTTGGTAAATATCCTGGGGGCTGTGGTGAGACCGAAGGACAGCACTCTGAATTGGAAATGACTGGCTCCCAGCCAGAAGTGAAGGAACCTTCTGGTGCGTTTGTCCATCTTTACGTGGTAACACGCATCTTCAAGGTCTATAGAGCGAATCCAACCGTTTTCCTCTAGAAAGGGAAGGCTAGACTGGACCGTGACCATTTGGAATTTTGTTTGCTGAACGAAATTGTTCAGAAGGCTGAGATTTAAAACTGGTCTCCAGTCCCCTTGTCTTTTTTGGCACTAAAAAGAATCTTGAGTAAAATCCAGATCCTCTTTGGTCTGGTGGGGCTTCTTGGATGACTTTTTTTTCTAGCAGCTTCGGAATTTCTATGGATTTTGGTCCCTGTGACTGGGTGGAAGATTTGGGACTTTTCTAGGGATCTTTGGAAAGAGAGTAAAGGGAATTTGGTAACCTCGGGTGATAATTCTCTGCACCCAAGTATCTGAAGGTATCAATAGCCAGGCTGAGTGATGCAGTGAAAATCTTCATCCGACTGCTTCCAGAGGTAAGCAATTGGGCCTCCATTCAGGAGCGCTGGTAGGGCTGCCCGGAGAAGGAATCTCTGCAGCCCTGATTTTGCAGACCTCCTCTGCCACGGGGAGGGCAGCTTCCACTTGAACTTCCCCCTCTGCCCCGAGGGGAGTATTCACTACATGTGTCTTGAAAAGCCCCTTTGGAATTTTGAACCATATTTTTCCACTAATCTGATTCCTCAAGAAGTAGGATCGCTGAGGAGTACAGAAATGAATGTCCATGGCAGAAAGGGTCTTTCCATCTTACTCACAGCTGGCTAGTGTGTCTCTGACTTTGGGGCCAAACAAGGAAGATCCATCAATAGGAACACTGACAAAGGAAGACTTGAAAGGTTCCATGAAGTCAGAAAAGTGCATCCAGGAGTGACGCCTTATGGCAACGCCTAAACGCACTGCCCTAGTTATTCCTTCGGTGGCATAAGCAATGAGCGTCATGGACGAGTTCGATAAAGACTCCAGGATGGCAAGCTGAGAGGCAACCTTATCCTGCACCTTCTCAGACACAGGTTAGGCTTGACACAGGTTAGGCTTGGGTATCCAACAGTTCCGCTATCAGATCCCTTTGGAGCCTAGTACAGTGTGCTATGAACTTCAAGGACCTAAGAGCGAAAGTCGATGATGCAAAGACCCGCTTTCCAAACCTGTCCATCATCCGAGACTCGTGGTTAGGAGGGTGGACAGTTGAAACTCTCCCTGTCAAGTTCCTTTTTGGTGGCCGCAGCCACCACCACCACCATGGCTTCTACTGCTAAACCCTTTCCCCAGTCTGGTTGGTCTTCTGGAGCTGCTAAGATTTTGTCCAGCCTACAGGGAACCAGTTCTAGGGAATCAGAAGCCTTCCATGCCCACTGTGCGATAAGCTTGATAGGGTCATGAGCAGGTGGGGTCACCCAAGAAGTAGATGAGTGAGCACCAAAAGCCTGCAAGAACACAGATTCCTCTGAGAATGGGTTTCTGGACTTCCAATTACTCCTCTGTTTTAAGATTTTCAGGATGTCTCAAAATCAGACATCTTCAGGGGGTGATTGGGGGAACCCTCCTCTTCATCGTAGTCTAAGTCTTCCATGACAGATTCTTCTGGAGAATCTAGATGCTTCCTCTTCCAAGTCTTCTTGCATGGTGATTCCTCAGTAGGGATCTCTAAGGAAGACTCTGAAGAAGAGGGGCCCTGAACTGGGAAATCTTGTTGTTTTGTTGCCCGCTGTCCCGATATGAGAGATGGTGACAGCTGCGGTCCAGAAGGTACAAATATGTGACATTCCAAAGAAGAGGGGGCCAGCTGAGAGCCCACGGAGGCTAAAGCTCTCTCCATAATCTGGAAGGCAGGCCCACCCAAAGAGGGATGGGAGCCCAGAATTAAGAAAGACAACCTCGGAACCAGGGTCACACCCCACTCAGGAGGACCTTTCTCCAAAACCGGAGCCAGGGAAGAGTCCTAAACTGCCAGGGCTCCGAAAGCCAAGGACAACCCGAACAAACAACTGGTACCAAACCGAAGCCCTCCAAACCGACAGCCGAACTACAGCCCCGTGAGTCTATCGGTTCCAAGGTAGCCAAAGACATCACAGCCAATCGCGGTACCGAAGGAGCTTCTGTCAGCACAGCAGCAGCTGGAACCAGTGTAATCGTACTGCCGGGCTCCGAACCCAAAATGCAGGTTGGAGGAGGAATATAAGTCAGAGTCCTAGGGGAATAGACCTCAACTCCAAGAAGGAGGGAGGTCTGAGCTGGTGCTGGAAGACCCCTGGCTAGCAAAAGCTGATCCACTAATCTCACCACATCTATCTCAGAAAGACTTCTGGTTGATCGGACCAACATCACCAGGGGAGATTCAGGCATATCCATGAATGGACTAGGGATCTGACCCAAAAAGGGATCTATGGAGGGGGAGTATCTTGTTCTGGGAAGTACGAATGCTTCGAGTTTTGGCACCGTATGCTGCGGAGCAGATGGGGAAGTCGCAACAGAGTGGGACATCACAGAGGCCGGATCCAACGAAATTTCGGTGCCGATACTGTCAAGGTCAGTGCTGATGAGACTGTCAGTGCTGAGGTAGTCAAGATCGGTGCAGAAACCATCGGTACCAAAGGGGTCATGACTATCGGTTCCAAAGGCTGTTTCACAACTTTTGGGACTTTACTCCTTGGTTCCGTAGAGACTGAAGGGACCGGAGACTTATGTCTTTTGGAGTCTGGTGCTGATGGTGAGCTCAGCACTGAATGACTTCTCTTTTCTGGTTCGAGTTTAGAAGACTCTGGCTTAAAGAGAGCTTCTTCAAAGGAGGATTTTAATGATCCCTTTAAAATAAGCTTATTTTGGCATTCTGCCAGGGTTCTAGAACTAAAACCTTTGCAGATCTTACAATTAGTTTCTAAATGGGGCTCACCCAAGCAATATACACAGGAAAGATGCCCGTCAGTGTTGGGCATCTTTCTTCCACAGTCTTCCCACTGCTTAAACCCAGATGTGCCTTTTTGCTTCTCTGCCATTTTCAAGAAATCACACACAAACTCACACTGAAAATGACAGGAAAGAAGAAAAATCTACCAACTATGGTAGGGAGAAATACCTGTAAAGGTAATCAGAAAGAAAATACCAGCGATGGTATCAAGAAATTACAGAGAGGTAAAAGGAAAAGGGGGGGTTACCAATGATGGTAATAAAAATACCAAAAGGTAACAAGGGTAGAGATGATTTAGACGCAAACACACCACACTAAATAAAAATAAAGTGCTCTATAAAATAAAGTATATAGAAAAATAGGAAAAATAGAACAAATTAAAGCACTTAGCTGGAGAGTATAGGCTGATGCGTCTTGTTATCAGAGCAGCAAATGGGATCTGAGGTAATGGTGGGAGGGGCATTATGGGAAGAGTGTTAGCTAGAGAGTTTTTTGGCTGGCGTGAGCTGTATAACAGCCAAGGCGGTTCTGAGGTGTCAGAAGAGAGTCCCATTCATCAAGAATGAATGAAGACTGACAACATGAGATCATTTGTTTTGTCAAGGGTGCTCTACTCCACAAACGTCATCTGTGATCATGTTCTGAAGAAAATCAAGCATCCAAAGCAAACTAAGGTGGGTGCTGTATGTACTATATTATATTAGGATAATAATAAAGCAATGTTTAGTTGAGTATTTCTTTATTATCTATTGTTGTGTCTGCAATAAAATTTGAGATTTTCTATTCCATGGATGTGTTCATGCATTTTACATTCTTTTGCCTCAGAATTCTCAAACATCTGGTTCCCAGTTAATACATGTCAAAAGCATATGGAAGAATGAAGTGATGTGTGGCAAATTTTAACACCTAGTTATAAATTATGGTCTTAAAAATAACTACATGAATAAAAATACACACAGTGCCTTTCTTGTAGATGACTGTTAGGTATAAAGTTGCCAACATGACTGTCAAATACGTTCATCAAACAGTGGTAAAACTCAAATCATCTGCACTACTGTAAACAATACGGTCTGGCTTCTTGCTCTTGGTAGGAGGACAGCAAAGGTACTGTTCAGAGAACAGCAGGCTTATTCTTGTGTGTGATGGCACCGAGTGTTGTTTCACTGCTTCTGCTGAGTCTTAATATTATCAGTTTAAAGTAACAATGCTTTGCTTGGTTGAAATGACTCAGCAAGCTGTGGGATTTCTAAAAAAATATTTCTAAATTTGTTAACACAGCAAGTTTACTCAGTAACTCCCTCCTTGTCTGAAATTTGATATGGAATCTAGAGTTTATGACACAACTAAACCATCTCTAGATAATCATTCCCTGAAAAGCACTAACAAAATAGTATACATAAAAATGGTGTTTAACTCTCCCTTTCACACGCAAAAACACCGGTACACACAGATACAGCTCTGCCGCCAATGTCCTCAACTCCCTCATTTATTAAAGATAATTGAAAGTCATTAAAATCAAAACAATATACAATTTCTGGCTCAAACCTATATGAAATCCAGTGCATACTTGTAAACTTGATTACGTCCACACCATACAGTCACACATTGAGGCTTTTCTGTAGGGCATTTGAAAGAAAAATTCTGCAGGATATAACAGTTTTACAGCCAAAGGATGCAGCTGGTAGACAACTAATAACAATGATGCTCAGCAAAGTTATTTCAGCCTTCTGAATCAGATTCAAAAATCCAGCTGAACACAGCATTTAATACAGAATACATTTCTACAAAATGTTCACTCAACTTATTCAGAGGCTTATTAAACTAAATTAATAGACTGAAGAGTTATGCTGAGAATATCAAATGTGCTTATGTGAAGGATATTGGTGAGTTAAAGAACACTGGGGTACCCTGACTGTGGATATCATGGAACACCTGAAAAAACTATGACTGACAACTATTTATTTATTTATTTTACTTTTGTTGACTGGGCAAGTCTAACTGGATATATGTCCATTTTCAGTACAGGCCCGGGAAGAAAAGCACCAAGACATATGCAAAAATACAATGTAAAAAGAAGTACAGTAAAGATACATATAAACTGATATAGAAAGTAGTAGCAGTTAGGAAATAAAACAAAAAAAGAAAAACCTTTTTTTTTTTTTTTTTGTAATAGCAATAGATAAACATTCTTATAACAATACTAACTTCAATACTAGCAATAGATAAACATTCTTATAACAATACGAACTTCAATACAACTGCGCTTCGCAAGGACCGTAAGGAGGTATACATACATAAAGATGAATGGTTGTTATTAATGAGACGTAGGACAGTTAGTCTAACTAATTCAAGCATTAACTCAGAACAGACAGACAACAGTCAGCAGTTACTAGGAACACGAGAGATGCACATCCGTGGCATAGACAGCCAAGCTATTATACTAATCTCATCTGCACAGCAAATGTGTCCTTGCAGGGTGTCCAGCAGTATTACACAGTGCTATACACCAGAGCTGTACTGAAAGCAGAAGATTACATCCATCCATCTGTTCATGTTGGGAATGACATATTACAATATATGTCACCTAAGTCCCATTTATACAATAGAAACAAAACAGTTACAGCACATGTCAAGTGTCCAGTACACAAACAGAGGATTTGTATATGGTGTCAGGATATGGTAGCTATATGTAATGGGCAACTATGGAATACAAAAATAGAACAGTAAGTGTGTTTTTTGGGGGGATGTATTATATAAAAAATTCATAAAGCTACTTACTAGTGCTGTAGTTAATAATATTAACAGTATTCTGAAGTTAGCATGACTGTTACCAGTTTGCATGTTACTATATGCTATACAGAGAGAAGAAATAATCTTTCCTTAATGGTGGTAGTAGGGTGGTCTTTCAGTTCTCACAAGACTTATTGTTGAACATGGCAGAATATTAGACACTGATTTCTCCTGCTGAAAATGAAATGTTTATTTCTTAAAGTAACTGGATTTATATCTTCTACAAAAGGTCTGCGTTACATAGGAGAAAATAGTTATACAGAATGCAGGAAAATCTATATAAAAAATTATTTTGTCTATATAAAAAATTATTTTGTAATAGAGGCTCTACTAATATTCTAAGCTAATATATTCAAAAACAATAATATTTCATAGCAGAGGTGTAGCTAGCATACTCACTCTACTCAAGTGAATACATTTTTATCTGAGCATCTCTTAGAAACTTTAGAGTTCAAACAGCACAGAATATTTAGAAATGTGTGAACTACTGCATACTATACAATGATGTACATAACATGGTATCATGAGAAGAATGCACCTCTAACATAGCCATTTTATGGCTGTGACAACTGAAAATAAAGTTTCCTTTTCCAAAGAGTATATGGGCAGCATTTTAAGAGTTAAGTACATTTTTTTAATTATAAGTGGGCAATGGTGGCAGCAGCATAAGGTTATCAGACAAGCAGCCACAATGAAAACTATGTTATAAGCTGCACAAAGAATCAAAGCTTTAATCTTTAGTTAACTTAGATGCTTAAACCTGAGCACAGAACAATATATGCTCAGTAAAATGCAAGCAAGTCTGACTAGATAACAATAAAGCATGGATTAACACTGCTTACAATTTAAAAACAAGCATACAGATTAAAATAAAGGCTTGGGTCTAAATGCACTCTTCCAAATTATATTTGGGTCTTGAATACCTCAGATGAGGAAAGGTAGTCAATTCCAAAGGAGCAATGGCAGGTCAACAAAAGAATATCTACCCGAGATCTCTAGCAATGGCCAACAACCCCTCACCTGATGATTTGAGGTGTATGGTGGGATGTGTAGGGGAATAGAGGCTTCTACAAAGACATGAGAATCAGGCCATGCTGGATACAATAAGTACTAAGATTTTAAAACAGAGCCTTGCTGCAACAACCATTCACTGCAGACTGTAAAAGCATAGTGAGGTAGCAACTTGTGTTAGGCAAAGTGCATTGCAAAACTCGAGGTAGGATGATCTCAGGGCAAGAATCACTGTAGCAAGCTCCAACGATGGAATTAGGTGTTTTATCCAGGAGGTATTCATAGATAACAATCAGATGAATTAACAACTGCCAACAACTGTCCCTTAAGAGTCACGAAGCTATCAAGTTACCTCAGCAGATTATACAAATGAGGCACAGATTCAGGTTTATTTTCACCATAAAAGAGGAATGGACAAAGGACAGGGATAAGTAATGGCTGCACATCTGCATGCACCAGTATCACCTCGTTCTTCGATTGATTAAGATTAAGGTAATTTAAATATTTCCAAGTCTGGATGCCTCCACCTTGTCTTCTAAAGCAGGAAATCACACAGTGTGCTTCCAGAGAAAAGGAGTGGTTATCTTGAAAATCACTGGCATGGCTGCTGCTATGAGCACCTCCGCCTTTTATAACATCTTTTAGAGGAAGGATATACAATGTGAACATTATCTGAGCAAGAATTGGAACCTTTAGATTCCAAATTTAGCAAGTAGCTACCAATTGATTTAATACCTTACATGAGCCACAAGGAGAGGCAAGCTGATTGTACACTGCAGAAGAGAGATCCAAGTGTCACAATCCATGGAATTAATGCTCCTGAGAGCCCAAAGAAGATCAGGATTGAAAAGAACCTTTTCACTGTCAAAAGTTAATTAACCACTCAACAAAAAGGCTGTCTCAGTGTTATTGCAAAATCTAAAACTAGAGTCACAAGGTTCAAGGAGGTAGTGAGAAGTAAAACACAAATATATTGCCATGCAGACTGCTTTCTCAATGACCTTAAAAATGAAAGTAAGGTTACAGATTCAGCAGAAAGTAGCTGGATTGTATGGAGTCAAATAGGAATATTAGAAGACAGGAGTAAAGGCTCAGTGGAAAGACCCCAGAACTCAAAGAAGATACTCTAGGTTGGTATAACACTGAATACAGTTGTGCATCAGCTGTGGACTCCCTTGGCCTGCGTGCTTTGAATTTTTTTTTATTGAACTTTGTGTTTATTCCCGTTAATAACTGACTTTCTTCAGACTGCCGTTGTGCCCCTGTCACTGTGATACCTTTTTGTGGTCTCCTTATTGTCCTTCACCTGTTTGTGTTTCTTTGGTAACATCAACTATCTCCTAGGCCTGCTGTTTAGGTTATGCTAGAAGTCACCCATGAAGAGACATTTTAGCATAACCTAAACAGCAGGCCTAGGAGATAGTTGATGTTACCAAAGAAACACAAGTCCTATTAAAGCAACTAGCAAACGTGGATTGGCTGCACTAACCTATATGAGGAACTAATCTACCAAAGGCAATAATGTGGCACTAAGCATACTTTCACATTGGTATAATGGACCAGCTCAATATCAGGTTACAAACCTTATGTAACCACCAGCTAAAAGTGAACCAAGAAAATGCTAGATCGTGAGATAGGCTTCGTCACAAGACTCAGGGCATTAAGGCCAAGCTGGAAGAACAAGTACAGTCAATGTTTTTAAATAAGAGTAGATGAAATAACCTGAGAAGTCAAGGCCCTGCATAATACAAAGGGGCTGCAAGACTAGTTCAATGGATTCACTGAAAAAGCAAGCACTGAAATCATCTTAGATGAACCACCATGGGTGATCTTGTATTAAAAATACAGCTATAACACATTTTTTAATCTCTTTTCTTTGAGTGGTGAGCAAATAGTTGATGAAGAAATCACAGACCTGTTTCAGAAAGGCCCCATTAACTGGGTGGAATGCATATGAGTGTCAATCTACACTTTATTCCTAATGCAAGGACATATTCAAAGGAGTTTATACATCTAAATTCAATCGGGGTCAGTCCAAATTATGCTTTGAAATTAACGGTAACCTCCTTACCGCAGTACGTGACCTAACGCTCCAAACAACATGAAAGACCAGGAGAATGGAAATTACAAGATGGAGTTCAAAGTTCTTATCAAACAGCGTCTTCATGACAAATCCCAACAGAACATCCAGAAGCAGGTATGACACTATGTTGGCCTTATTTTAGATGGATCTTATAGTGCATACAAGCTATATGGAAAGCCAAAGGGTAGCAGGTGTTACTTAAGTCCAAGAATTACATTTTCTTTTCCTAGGTACATCACACAGACAGGGAGGACCCCTTTTTGATGTTTCATCCTGGGGTGGAATCTCATCATCTAAACAATGGCAGGCCAAGGAGATACATAAGGGTACTAAAGGCAAGTCAGACAGGCAAAGGGCAATGAGGATGTAAGGGACTACGGCATCATAGTTAGAGAAGCCTGACAGCAAACTTAATGAATCAGTTATTAACCAGGGTAAATATAAACTTATGGTAGAAAATATATGCAAAAGTAAAATAAATAACACTTAAAGTAATATGAAGTGATGACTGTTAAAGGTCCCCATTTTAATAATGGGCGCGCTTTAAAATCAGTAGTTTAAAAAATGCAATGAACATAGGACTCTTGAGTTCCATAAAACAAAGCTTGGATTAGTAAGGCTCAGTATGCTAACAACAATTAATAAACATAGACTGTTAGCATTAATGTGCTTCACAGCAGTGTCATGTTTGAGCTGTAATGAGAGTCAAGCACAGCAATGCAAGTTATGAAGAATGGAGAACAAACTTAACTTCTGTTTCTTGTAATTTACTATGCAGTTTTTAACCTGTAATATTGTAAACATTTCCTCGCTTTCATACATGTACAGTTTTCTTGACTCTTTGTGCCATACTAATTACTTCCGGTTTAATATTTTGATTTTATTGCTATCCTATATTTTGCTATTTGTCTGCTGTATGATGTACTGTATTCTGATTATTTTTTTACTTTATTGTTTCTACATTATGGTCTGCCCATTTCATGCCCCACCTACAGGTTTTATGAGGTACATATGGAAATGGAGGGAGAAGTAGATGAAAAACATTCCTGGCAGCAGGGTGACGTGTACCCAGGATGCCTTGATGTCCTTGCTGGCCCCAACCCTTAATGAAGATCGTCCAGGGAAGACCAGGAGGTGTCATTTATGGGAATGAAAAATAAGTACAAAAAATGATGTCATAATTCCTGTTAGGAATTCTAGACAGCAGTCATGTTCATCAGTTTAGTCATCAATACTGAATTTTGTCACTGCACTAACCAAGGCTGTATAAAACATCTGCACAGGAATGATGCCTGACAAGCTATGAAGGAATAAAATATGCGCGCGTGCACACACACACATTTTATATGCACACACATATATGTGTGTGTATGCATGTGCGCACGATGTTGTTTATGACCTGTTTAGTTAGTTTATGCTCACATTTTGGGTAGCTCACTGTTTTTGACCTATGTGATTCCTTCAGTACACCCTCTATGAATTATGCACTTCCTAATGCAGTTTAAATGCAACATTAAAGCACAGTGCTCTGGGCCTCATATCTGTTACACTCTACTACTGCTTGTGTTACTCATCACAAATGAAGCACAACTGAGTCAGACTGCATAGTGTGTGAAACAAGACTGTGTAGAATAAGTGGTGGAATACGTCGAGCTAAATTATCCGCAAGGATTGCTAACAAATCTACATCCTCCTCCTGCTCTGAACAATTTTTCTGAAGACTACTATTTTAAGAACAGCTGTCAGGTTTCATAGCTCAAACTGGAATACAAGTCAGACCGGATTTGAATAATGCAGTTCAGTAGTTTGCTTGCCCTCACTATCAGATTTGTTCAAGTATATAAAGCCATCTATTAAAGATATCGACAGCAATACAAAGTACAAAAAGTGTAAGGCACAAGGGGAAATTTCCTTAAAATTAACAACCTTCAGTGCAGACTGTCAGGATGCCTGACTCAGCTATGTTATGCTTCTGACTCAAACACACAGCACAACTTTTCCTTGTACTAAGAGTTTGCTCTAATTAAAGGCCTATAAGACCAAGGAGCTGTTATCTAGAATTCATTTTGCTACACAATGCTGTTCTTAAGAAAAAGCACATTTTCAATAATGTAAATATAGTATGTAGATGAATAAGTAGCTAATTTCTAGTTGCGACAAATTTTACACAGGACAGAGGTATTTATCGTTGGCTTATTTTCACTGATGTTTGGATTTGTTTAAATAGCCTGTACAATCCACAGGCTGTAGTCTATGTGTCTTTACAATGTAGAAATTATTTAGCACTAAAAAGTAGCACAAAAAATCAGAACAAAACAATAAATAATGGGGGGGGGGGAGGCCCAAAAATAGGGACTTTTTTATATATTCCTCTTACAAACATAGCAAGTTGATATAATAACATTGACATAAATCTTCTGAAGGGTATGAAGTCTGAAACTCAAATGTCTGTCAAATATTTTCTGACTTTATTCCTCAATGACTTACCAATGATTTGCCAAAAAAAAAAAAAAAAAAAAAAAACACAATTTTATTTGAAACTGAACAAAATTATGAGGCAAAAATCTGGACATTCTGAGAAAATATGTAGAGATGGGAGGTAAATTCATAATGTTTGCAAATAATTATGGTTTTGGGATTTATAACAGTAAAATGATGCCAAAAAATAAACAAATACAGTTTTTCAAAATAAGACAATTTTATTTGAAACTGACCAAAAATATTATGCAAAAATTGTGATATTTTGCGAAAATATGTACAGCTGAGAGGTATGATGTGGGCATAAATACACAAATGTTGCAAATAATGAAGGTTTTGAGATTTATAACAGTAAAATGATGCCAAAAAATGTTCATCAAATACAGTTTTTTCATTAATGTTTTGCACAAATTAAAGTAGATTGCTCATGTTCTGAAACAAGTATAAGTAACAAACATTTGGAGTTGGACATAATTCTTTACCATATATAACACCAAATTATACGGATTTTGGTGCAAAAGCACACTGTTTTTGCATTTTATTTTGTTGATAATGGCAGCCCCCTGAATTATTTCACTGAGGTGAAAATCATCGCCACAACATCATGAAAGACTGTACCCACAATGCCTCACTACTTAAATTAATGTACAGGCTACTGTATTTCCATCCTAAATGCTTCCGTAGTAGTTTCTAAGCTGTCAAGTAGTTTGTGTAGGTGGAACGCCTCAATTTGAAAATTAACATGTGATGATGTAGTAGTGAAACCACAATGTAAATATGAAGCTGCTTTTCTAAATAGGTAAATTGTTTTGCTTGTCCATGATGCTTTGCAGTTACATATAAATCATTACCTAATACTTTGTGGGCGTAGGTATAGAGAAAAACTCAAACAATACAGTCTTGCAAAAATCACTTAACTCTAACATCAGGGGTATAGCAGTCAGGAAATTAAATTAATTGCAAGGCAGATATGCTTCTTAAAGTGACCATTAAGCTTTAAACAGATTACATGATCCAGTGTCTGTTTAACTCTTTATGCTGCACACTTTAGCATGCAGCAAGAAGCATAATTATATACTGGGCCCAGTTTGAAAAGATGTGTTGTCAGTGTAAGTGACCACCTGCATTGAGAATAGGTCTTTTGGAATCTGGCCCCTAGTGTAAGCATGTGTACAGATAGGCCTTATAGCGAAGTAAGTCATTTACACTACGAGCAAGTCTTTTGGAATCAGGTCAGACATATACTGAAGCAACTCTTTTGTAATCTGTCCCATTGTAAAATGAACTACTCTGTGTAGAAACACACAAGTATGTCAAATGATGGCAGTTTTGGTATTTACTAATGTACATTGTTGCCCAAAACATAACCAATGGTAACTTCTATAATTTAGTGAAGTCCGGTGGCCACTGAGAGGATCCTTATTGTGTGAATTCTTAACATTTTTACCTTAAAAAACTAAAAATTCTATATTATAATTTTTTTACCTTCTAAAACTATAACTTCCAGAGGAGGGCTATGCATACATAGTATATAAATGCATGCTACAGTCTTATAACACATGAAGTATAACACTCATGCTGCAAAATAAGCAAACGGATCAGCTTATCACGGCACCATGCCTATTCACAAATGGGTATGTGCCCACTCAGATTGTTATTGTTTATTTGTTTGCATTCCATTAGTCTGCAGAGTATGGTGACAGCTACGCCACTTGTTAGCATAACATGACTGCTTCCTTTGGCTGTTTGGCCAGGGTAATTCATTTAAAGCAACAGTGGGACCAACTGGCTGCTATTTTTTGTGTGTTTCTGATGAACTTCGTAAATTAGTGTAACGAAGAATGTTCAGAAACATTCACTGTTTCTGCACTGCTCTTTTTAATTGATGACAACTATTTAAAAAGAATTTGCCCAAATGCTGAAGAAGAGCAGTGCACTCAACTTGCATCACAGTGACAGTACTCATAATATGGGTGGACCTAATGCTTTGCCAATGCTGTCAGAGTTTAATTTCCAGATGATCGGCAACAAATTACAGAAGCATGCAAAATGTGACATGTTAACAGTGTCTCAGTGTTTCACCAGACTAAATGATGCCATTTGGTTAGTTTTTTTATGATCCTATCTGTGAAACAATGCTCACCTAATTACATATTCATGAAGTAGCTTCCTTCTCTCCTCTTGCTGGGTTAAACTTGCAAAGCTTTAAATTCAGCATGAATTTAATTGCAATTTAATATTTGGGGCAGCTGGTAGGTGTAAGACAAGCATTTTCAATGATTACAAACAGCAACATTTTAAGTTTGTTTGTGGATTTTAAACTTGTGAAATAAGCAGCAACTTTTTAAGTACATTGTGGATTTTAAACTTGTGGAATAAGCACTTCTAACTACTTTATGGATTTTAAACTCTTGGAATAAACAACTATTTAAAAAAGCAACTCTTCAAGTAAATTGTGGACTTTGAATTTTATGAATTAACTACTGTTTATCCCTGCTCATGGTTCCAGCTACTTTTTTTTTTTTAAGTCATAAGCAGTTATACTCACTGCAAGTTTATTTGTACACCTGCACATTTTACATCAATTAGTGTATACATTTTTAATGCTGCCATTATCACTGCGAATTTAAATCACTGATTTCGATAAGTACAAGGGCTGTGCTTCTGATTTATGATGTAGAACATGTTGGTATAAACATGGGTGCTTTTTCTTGAATATAGTGTTTTAAGCTGTTATGCTGCAATTAATGTATACAGAAGCTCCTTACTGCTAAGTACTGAAAAGCCTGAAAAAAAAGACCAAAAACACAGGAGAAGAGCTAATCTCGAAAATCGCTCTTCTCCTTAAAACTTCTTTTTGCGGGGGGGGGGGGCAAGTCCCCCTCACCCCCCTGACTTATATATACCAAGTCCGAGATCGCAATACCTCTGAGAAAAAGGGGATATTCTGAGAAATGTCATCTTGGACTTAGTATACACAAGTCCGATCTTTCGGCCATTTAGTCTCAGTGTTTTTGGACTCACTGTAGCAGGTCCCAACATTTCAAATAGTTCATAGGTTCATAAGTTCATAGGTTCATACTAGGCTATCTGCCCTAGGGCATTTATAAGCCTAGCCAGAGTGTGTTTGGCTTTCGCCACCCATTTTAAATTAATTTTGCTATGCCTTTTTTTGAGGTTAGTATACTGTGCCTCTGTCTAACAGTGACACAGAAGTGATAGCCGGGGTAAACCTACAATCTCCCATCCACTCATCAAGATTCCTCTTGAAGAGAGTCAATGTGGGACTCTGCCTAACCTGGACTGGGATTTTATTCCAGAGTGAAGGGAGCCTCTGGGTTATGAATCTGTCCCTCCAGCATGTCCTATTTATTTCAGTGCTGAGGTTCAAGTCTCTCGAGCGTAGCTTGATGGGATTTGGATTTTCTGAGGTGCAGCATGTCCATTAATTTCGGGTTGGACATGGCTTTATACATCAGGCACAGATCGCCTCTGAGCAGGCGGTATGCCACTGAGTAGAGCTGGAGTTTCTTTAACCGGGCAGCATATGGCATCTGTTTGAGCCCTTTGATCCTCTTGGTGAGGTACTTTTGGGGTCTTTCCAGTTGCTGCAGGTGTCTGGTAAGGTACATCCCAAAAGGGGCATTGTACTCAATTATGGGCCTGATGAGGGATGAGTAAAGAGGCACGATGACCTCCCCTGATCTAGATGTGAATCCCTTCATGATTAGGTGGGCTATATAAAATGTTTTTCTAACCACTTTGGCCACGTGGTTGTCAAATGAGAGATTGCTATTAACTTGGGTCCCCAGGTCCCTAATGACTTCTTCTGTACTTAATGGATTCACACCTATGTGGTAATTTTTGGGCACTTTGTTTTTGCCAAAGGGGATGACTATACACTTTTTGGCGTTTAGCTTGAGGCCATGGCTCTGGCACCAGTTGTCTGTTTCTATGAGGCCCTTTTGTAGGATGCTTGTGTCGGCTGGAGAGTTGATTATGGCGCCCAGTTTGCAGTCATTTGTGAACTTGGTCAGCCACAGTCCTTCTGTGTTGGCCTGTATCGCCGAGAAATATATACCGAACAAGAGAGGTCCCAGGACTGAGCCTTGTGGGACGCCACTTGTAACTGGTTTGGAGTCTGACATGGCTCCAGCAATTCTAACCATGTGGGTTCTGTCCTTGAGCCAGTTTGCAACCCATCTAGTGACATAGGGGTTTATATTTAAGCTGGAGAGCTTATCTATAATGCCCGAGTGGGGTATTGTATCGAAGGCTTTTGCGAGGTCCAGGTAGGCTGTGTGGACCACCTTCCCCTCATCAATGGCCTTGGTGACTGTTTCAAAGAAATCGACCAGGTTTAAGAGGCAGGATCTGCCCTTAACAAAGCCAAACTGGGTAGGATCCAGTGTCTGTAGGTCCCCAATATCTTTATTTATGAGGTCCATGATGATCCTTTCCATAGCTTTGCAGACCAAGCTAGTCAGGCTTATGGGGCGATAGTTTCCAGGATCCGTTGAGGCAGCACCTTTGTGGAGAGGGACCACTGTTGCTGTACACCACTCTTTGGGTACATATCCTGTAGTAAGGCTAAGATTGAACAGTAGTTTTATGTTTGGGTTTAGCTCTTCTTGGAGTCCATGTAGGACGCAGCCCGGGACACCATCTGGTCCCATTGATGCTGTGTTTTTTGCTTTGGAGAGGGCGGCTCTTACCTGAGCATCTGAGATGTCAGGGGCAGCACTCTGTTGGGATAGATATTTGCCCTTTTGGTGGGGAGGGGGTTGGAGAAGTTTGCACTGAACCTGTCAGCTAGGATGTTGGCAATGTCTGTGGGCTCAGTGTATTTTTTGTCATTTTGGACTAATTCTGAGCATATCTGGGAATTCCCACCCAGGTTCCTAACATAACTAAAGAAAGCCTTGTGATTATCCTTAGTGTCCTGTGCAATTTTTCTCTCGAAGCTGGCCTTAGACAATTTTATGAGTGCCCGTAGTTTTTTGCTAATACTGATCAGAGATGCCTTCCTTTTTGGGATTTTGCTCTATCATGTAGTAGCTTCCTCCTTCTATTGTATAGTTTGTTTATGGCTGGGGTCCACCAGACAGGACGTCTGCCTTTGGAGGATTGGGTCTTGGTTTTATTTGGGATGGCATGATCCATGCATTCCTGAAGGTGTTCATAGAATGCGTTTATAAAGGATTCTGCGGTCTGGGCCATATTTTCCACAGGCCCGGGGGCTTTGAAGGATTTCGCCTCGGTTTTGAGGCGTGTGAAATTTGCTTTAGAGAAGTTTTTCACTGTGGTTTTCTGGGCAGGGGGTGGGGTCAGGATGTGAATATCCAGTGAGATTAGTTTATGGTCTGATCTTACCAGTGAGGGATACACTTCTGGTCTGGAGCATAGTGTCCCCATGTTGGTGATGATCAGGTCCAGTATGTTTTCCCTCTTGTGGGAGTGGTAACAAGTTGTTCCATAGCATTTGAGTTTATAAATTCTAGGAACCTTTGGGCTAGGGTGTTGGAGCTAGAGTAATGCTCCCGGTCTATGTTTGGGTAGTTGAAGTCGCCCAATATAATGGTGTTTGGAGAGACCTTCATATTTTCCAGTATTCTCAGGAAGGCCAAGTGGGGTTCCTGTGTTTGGGAGGGTGGTCTGTAGCAGGCTATAAACTGGAAGGCAGTTTTACCCACAGTTAGTTGCACATGGATAGTCTCTGATGCTTCGTGCTGTGCCACCAACCTGGAGGTGTGGGTATCTTTGACGAATATTGATACTCCCCTCCTTTTGTGGTTCGGTCCAAGTTTTGGGGCCGAAAAGCATGGTATGAGGTATAACCTGGTAGTGCTGGGGTGCTCTCGGGAGCCTTGAACCAGGTTTCTGTTACTGCACAGATATCGATGTTCTCCATGCTAAGGAGAGTTTCGAGTGCGTGCATCTTGAGGTTTAGACTTCTGGCGTTGAGTAGCATTACTCTTAGTTTCTTATCCCTTGTGATACCTATGGAGGTGGGTTTGTCTTTTGAGCCTTGCCTTAAAAAGGCACTATGGGGGTAGCAAGAGCCTTTGCCAATATCCGAAAGCCCAGGGGTGACAACTGCAAGCCATCCCTAGCGAAGCATCATGGCTTGTCGAGCATGTCATCCCAGGCTCCATATGCAGAACTATGTTGATTTCTTTTTGGTCAATTTATTCTAGAATCATTTTTTCATAATTCTGTTAATTTACTGTTAACCAATTAAACACAATGCTTTCTAAACAATGTCCTAAGCATTTTAATTGTAGGTGTGTGTGTGTGTGTGTGTGTGTGTGTGTGTGTGTGTGTGTGTGTGTGTGTGTTGGAGGTCGATGGAGTAGTTGTCAAACTATCTTGTCTCAGGGAAGTACAGACTAACTCTGTCCTGGAACTATTTTGCTGCTGTTGTTTAACAGATTCATACAGCAGCAGCTTTGTGGGAAATCAGATAATTTAACTTGCACAGTTGTACAACTTTCACAGTGGCATGCATCTTGCTGTCAGCTAGGGTCACTTCTCTTATCTGTGCTTGTATGTTTATATGAAGAGGATTTACTTATTTTTGCTGATAGCCACCTGAATTCAAAAACACAGACGAAAGAAAAGGCAAAGGAGGAAGCAAGAGACTTAACAAGGTAGGAGATCCTGTTTAGGAAATAGATGTTCTCTCCATCAGGCTACAGTGACCACCACAGTAACATACTGTCTTAAATTTTGATTCTGATGTTGTGACAGAAGAACTGCAAAAGAGAGGTAATATGGTTTTATTTATACAGAAATGTGAACTTTATGAATGGAGTTTCTTTTATGCTGATGTCCCATTTGCAAACTGTTATAGATATACATAAAATTAAAATGTGTAAATAATTTAAGTACACAAAGCAAAACAAACGATTAAGGATCTCCCTAAAGTGCATAAATCAACTCATATGGACTTCTCCCATCAACGTTCTTCCAAACATAAGCTCTTCTCAGTTCTCTGCATATGGCTTCTGCTGAAGACAATACAATATTTTGGTTGCCACCTTTTGAAATGTATGCGTTATTTTAAAGAGAATGCTTATAGTACAGCATACATTGCTTTAGGTGGGATTTGTCAAAACCTGCAGTGAAGAGGGACACAAATTTCTCATTTTCTATTGGTGATTCATCTTCTATGGCACCTCGATACCCCACTGACTTTCTACATTGTGTTGTCACACTGCCTGCTTACATTTATAATCTTTTACAACTGTCTCACGTCCCTTTGCACTTTTGTAGCTGCTACTGCTCCTGCTGGAATTGCTTACTCCTTTTCTGGGTTATTACTTCTCAGGTGCATTATATTGTACTTTTGCAAAGAATTCAAGCTGGAATGATTACACTCCTGCACAGTACCGTTTCAGGCTTTCTGTACCTTCTCATGTATTAGTATTATGCTTACCTTTACACTGTCATCAAGAAAGCAGAAGCTTTGCTTTACAATAATGACTAATTAGTATTCAAAAATGTGAATGCTGATTGGACAGCCTAATCAGTGTGCCCATTGTAAAATGAGTGTATCCCAATAGAAATGAGTCTGGCTTCTAAAATCTTTCACAGCAAATGGCTTTCTATTGAAATGTGCTCACTCTGTTTAAACACAGTTATTTTACATAGGACAAAGCAAAAATCTGACAAATGTCATGGATGTTAAGCAAATACTGCACAGCTCAAACTTCAGAGATATGCTTATTGACGATAAGAAAGATTCTGTGAAGAACAGAACACAAATAAGAAGCAAACAGATGCTCATTCTGTGAGAAATATACACAAACCATGTAGACCTTCCACAGAAGGTACCACATCAGAGTTGCATTAAAAAAATAAATAAAAAGGCAGAGACAACAGTGTACTGTACAGCCACAGAGCATTGTGCAGTACATATCTTGGATGCCCCAGACATCTAGAAGCTGGCAGAAGAACACTAAAGTTAATTTATATAATAACATTATTTAGATAAAGTAAGCATTTTTTTCTTAAATAATAATAATATCATTGTATAATAGCAATAAGCCTCTCCTGGGCATGGAGAACACAGGATTTACCCACAGTTGGCTTTATTTAATCATGAGGGCGAAGACTTAGGTTCATAGGTTAGTACTAAGCTAACTGCCCTTGTGAGCCATTGTAAGCCTAGCCAATTATCCCTTGTGAGACTCAAACCCTGCACTTTGTGTTTCTAAGGCAAACACTTTAACCATTAGGCCATAATCAAACCACACCAACCGTGGGTAAATCCTGGGTTACCCACACTCAGTCGTGGATTATTGCTAAATTCTACACCTTCTGCTGTGTTACATATGCATATGTGTATATGGGTCTACTTTTCTTTGTCGAAATTTCATTACTTCGAAAAAGAAAAGTAGAGGACCACTTATGCGAAAGTGCACTTTCGCAAATACTGGTTCAACGAACTGATAAAAAAACACAAAAAACAGTGTTTTGCAGAGGGGCAAGCCCCCCTGCACCCCCCATCCCCGACAACTTAAATATACTAACTCCAAGACTGCACTACAGTGGGGAAACAGGTAAATTCCCTTTTCCTCATTGTAGTGTGCTTCAGCGCCACAGTGTTTCTTAGCGGTTCGTTGAACCGATATTCACGAAAGTGCACTTTCCCATAAGTATTCCTCTACTTTTCTTTCTCAAAATAATGAAATTTCGACAAAGTATATATACATATATCAAAAAAGCATGGTTATAGTTTTGATTCCTGTGGTAATGGTTACTAGGCATCCATCTGAGTAGACAGCATTTACTCTGACCTAATGTGTCCTTCTTTCAAGCCACTGTTTTCTCACCCTAAGTCTAGCCTATTTACTAACCTTTAGTATAATATCATGTCAGATGGCTTACTAAGGGCAATAGCAATTAATCATATTTTGATAACATTAATGGGAAATATGCTAATAACATTGGTGCATTCATCAGAAATCCAGCCATTACTGGTACATCTCATACATGGATCAAAAGGTTGAAAATGCTTTAAAACGCTTCACAGAGCATCCCAAGACTTCTTGGGGGTATTCTGAGCTTAATTTAACTATTTTTATTAGAACACTAAGATCTCCACCTAAATAAATCAGTTTCTCTAGTAAATTAATTGGTCTTCCTTAGAGATTATAGTAGCTTTGTTCCCATGGTGAATTTCTTGAATCTGACTGGTAACATGCTCATAACCTTCCATTTCAACAGCTGATCTGTTGCAACTAGAGTACTTCATTAGCATGTCACAGGCACAGACAGATTATGCAGAAGCTAGAGCTGAGAATGTAACAAAAATAGAGCCTTAGCCTCTTGCTATTATAAAAATCCTCACTTTGCCACTTACTCAACTCATACAACACCCACCACTGTCAAGCCTTGAGACAATGCAACTCGTTTGAACTAAGTAATGTCCAAAATATTCACAATTAGTATCTGCATATAGACCTATTTACTACCCAGATAAATACCCCACACTAAAATATCTTCCTTCCTCAAGTAATCTCCGCTCTGGTGATAAGTTTTTATTAAAAAAATTAAGTCTAATAACCCAGCTGGAGAATCACTTTACTCATGTTTTATCTCAAAAATACTGAACAGCATTCCAAAATATATGAAATTTGCAGAAAAATGACCACACTTTAAAAGTCTCCTGAAAGTACACCTGAATAAATCCTGGTCAGAATCGTGCTCAGTACCAGGCTGACTCACCAATATCCCAGCATTTCCTCCATCTTTCTTCTCCCTCTTAACGTACTCCATTTCCAAACATACACACCTCCTTCTCTCACCTTTTTCTCACTTCACCTAAATCTTTTCTAACTTCTTATCTCCTCCATCACACTCTAAACTCTAGTTAAACTCTCAAAAGTTCTCTACCCCCTTGCAATGCTTACCTTGATACACCCATGCTATAAAAGTTAAAACTTTAAAATAATTCTGTAGCACAGCTAGCGAATACACAAATGTTACTGATGACACAATGCTTAACCACCTGTAAACTGCTACATGTAGTACTGTAACATAGTTGACAACTAAATATGTCATTGTGAATTGTACATGTATGTATAGTATAACACTGTACATTGCACTTTTGTATATAATATGTATACCTAAGTTATAAACCATCCAGATACACCAGTTTGGAAGAGGCAGTTTTGCACTTTTGTATATAATATGTATACCTAAGTTATAAACCATCCAGATACACCAGTTTGGAAGAGGCAGTTTAGACTAATCCTATACCATGCTCTCTCAGTCAAATGCTAATACCCCTATCCTCCAATACAGTACTAATACCTCCCACACATAACTGTACAACTTACTTCTCAACTATACTCTTCATTATGTCTTTTGAACTCTTTACAAACCCTTCTGCACTGGAATTTAAGAACGCTCAACTTTTTTACAATAATGTTTTCCCTTCTACAGTTTAAACCATTTACGTCCTACAAGATACTGATGTAAATACCTTACTGCATATACCTGTCTTGTAATTACGTTTGCTTACACTGAGAAATGTAAATGATGTTTTTCTATGGACTGTCTGAAATTCACTTATTAATAGAAATGTACCTTGATGGAGCTTTTCTCCCAGGGCCTCTGCTAAAAATGGGCTCTGTCCAGTTGGACCATCCTGGTAAACAAATAAATAAATAAATGATATTCCTTGTACACAGTTCATATGCCAAACAGTTCAGAATGAGACAACATAAAAGTGCTAATGAACCTAAAGCTAATAAATACAAACACAGAAGTAACAACTAGGATGCATCAGCTGACAAAAGAATAAACTGAAGACTGTAAGTTCCACATCATTATCTAAATGTAATTAACAGGCGCACTGTATAAGTCCTATACACAGTTGTCCATCAGTGCTGTTACATAAACATATTATCAATTTAAAGTAGAATTTAATTCCTTAGTGTGGCAAAAACATATGGTAAAGCAGCACTTAAGTGATCATTCTTTAGAAGTGAACATTGTGGTTTCAGTCAGAATTAAATACTGGAAGTGATCATACTGCACATATGTAAGTAGCTCATACTCTCAACCAAGCACTAAGGAACATAAAGGCTGAAAAATAATCAGTCCTAGTTCCTGTGGCTTCTGTCCAAGCAACAAGCCAAAGGGATCCCTACCAAACACGGTCACCCTTCTCTCAGCCTTCTCATAAAGGGCGATACCCTTTTAGAGATGGGGTCTTCTGCTACAAGATGTAGTATGCCAGATAGGACATTACAAGACACATTAAAAAGGATAATTTACTCTTCTGCATGAGGAGAAGCCAATGGAGGGGAGGTCTAGGTCTTCTATGGTTTTTGCAGTTGCTCGACTTTAATGGTTTAACTAACCAAGTTTCCCATTAACCAGTACTTGCAGGTGATTTTCTACCTCAGCCACCTCTCTAATATACCCTCTTAACATGGTGAAGTTTGCTGCTAAACCCAATGCATTACATTTGTTAATGTTATACAGTTAGATTTAACTTGGTAGCAAAGGGGGAGATGGGTACTCAGGCACATTGCTGTGCTGGGAGAAGGTGCAGGGAGTGTTGTCTCATGCAGAAAAACAACCTGAGAATGATGTCACTGGAGGCATTATCAAGGATTTTGTATCCAGCAGCAGATTACTCTGGGTAAACCAAATCAAGAGATTTCTTCAGGAATGAAGTAATTTATTTATGCTGTGGTGTCAGTACTATACCATCTCACAGAGTGCAAAATTCACAATACAACCTACAGAGACTCTAGGTCTCAAGTGAATGCAGTCAATACAGGCTGGGTTTTTATAAGGAGACTGGGATGTCTGGGTACAGCAAACATAATCCCTGTCTTTCTCCATACTTTTTCTCACATGCTATCATTGAAGATAGATAGATAGGTTGCACTTCTGGGACAAACACAGGACACTGTCTTTAAGACTAAAATAAAACACAAAACATTTCTTTCTGCACCAGAGACAGTACTGTGTAGCATTGTACATAGCAAACAATTAATTCTCAGCTCCTTAAGGTTTATATTTCTATATGATAAATTGTGTGCCTGTAGTTCTTTAATGACTCTACCATTTTTAAATTACTACATGTTTCTGGAATTCGGACCATTTTTTAATTGTCTTTTGATAACACATCATTAGTCTTTTCATTTATATATAATTTTTGCTTATATAGCTCTGTATACAAGTTACAAAAAACAAAAATATTTGTCAATGCTTAGTGTAAACTTGGTCATTACAAACTGCACTGTGAAAAAATTGCCTCTGACACTGCCTGTCTCACTGATCACTAAAAAATTTCCCATTTAAATCCCCATTATTATATTTTGAATTATTATTCTTTTTATATAATTTTGACTTCTTTCCATTTCTGATAAAATTTAATAAAGTTTATTTCTTATAAAGTTTGATGTATTTTTCAAACTACTATAAACAGTTTTTTTTAGTTTTGACAGTTCTAGGAGTTTTCACCTAACTTGAGTGAATTACATTTTATATTAACATGCTTGTTTCCCCACTACCTTTTTTTTTAACTGGGTGTGAGAATGACTGATGTTGACATAATTCCTTGGTCCATGAATACCCTCAACTCTGCATAATCAGGAAATAGCTCTCTGTAGCTCTAGGTCATATGTGATATAAAGACACTTGACTAGGATTCAGAAAGACTTTCACATGGAGGAAGCCTTAAAACACTGGTTTTCCCCTTGTACCTTAAAACATCTATTTTCATGTCTATATTACATAAAAATAAGTTATGTACTCACCATAACATTCCATGCGAGTTGTTCATCTCGCCTTCATTCTTACAGATGGGTTCAGAGCCGATACTCGGCTCTGAGTCGGCCTTCTACAAAGCTCAAGGTCTTCAGACAGCTCGAGGCCAAGTCCCTATCCCATGATGCATTTTGGGTTACCTCAGATCTTGTTTGCTGCGTCTAATAATACCATGTGCCATTCTATCACTCTTTAGGAGAAAACTCATAGAAAGACTGAGCAACCAGGATAAAACTAGTATCTCGGTCCTCGAAAAACCCTGGAGGGTGTAGGAAGGTGGGAAGTAAGAATGAAGGCAAGATGAACAACTCACATGGAACGTTATGGTGAGTACATACCTTCTTTATGTGAAGTTGTACTATCTCGCCGTTCATTTTTACAGATGAGTAGTGTCCCAAGCACCATCTTTCTCGGGTGGTTCACTGGAGTATGTTTTTCAGGACAGTAGAACCAAAGGAGGCCCTGTCCCTAGAGGCCTTGTCAACTTTGTAATGACAGATAAAGGTATAAGGTCTTGACCAAGTGGCTGCAGCACAAATGTTGTCTATAGGAAGCCTAGCAGAAAAGGCAGAAGATGTGGACACCGCTCTGGTAGAATGAGCCTTAATTTTGCATTGTAAAGGTACATTAGCAGCTGAATAAGTAAATGTGATACAATCAGATAGCCATCTAGACAGTGTTATTTTTGTCACTGGCATACCTTTTCTGGAATCTGAAAAGGAAACGAAAAGCTGTTCTGATTTTCTGAACTCTTTTGTTCTGTCCAGGTAAAATCTGAGTTGTCTATGAACATCAAGCTTGTGCAGCATATACTCTAAGTTGTTAGTGTGTTTGGGAAAGAACACTGGTAAATCTATAATCTGGTTAAGGTTAGTTTCAGTACAAACTTGGGTAAAAATGACGGATTAGTTCTCAGGGACAGTGTCAGCATGAAAAATCAAATAAGGAGGCTTTACGGACAAGGCCTGAAGCTCTGACACTCTACGGGGCAGAAGTGAAGGCTACTACGAAGATAGTCTTCCATGACAAACATTTCAAATTACATGAGGAAGCTGGTTCGAAAGGTGAGAACAATATGTGAAAGCATAACATTTAGATTCCATGGAGTATAAGGGGATTTCACAGGTGGTCTGAGATGAAAGGTCCCTTTGAGAAAGGTTTTGGACAGCGTGTGTGACATTATGTTTAATCCTTCAAAGCCAAGGTGAAAATTAGAGATAGCGGCAAGTTGTACCCGAACTGTTGCTGCTGCAGCTCCCTTATTGAAAAGCATAGTCAAAAACTCTAATATGGAGGAAATAGGGGCTTGGTAGGGATCAATGTTATTTTGAGAAGACCATATAAAAAAATCTCCTCCATTTGCTAAGGTATTGCTTCCTAGTAGAGGACGTATGAGAAGATATCAATATATGTTGCGTTTCATTTGAGAGGTTATGGAACCTGGCTATGCTGGGAATTGGAGCAGCCAACCTGTCAATTTCAGGGACTGAAGAGAAGGATGAAGAGCTCCCAACGAATGTGTGAGAAGATCTGGAATTGGGTCCAGAATCCAAGGCTCTTCCAACAGATGAAGTCGAAGGAGGGGGAACCAAATCTGATGAGTCCAATGAAGGGCTATTAGAATGATGGTCCTTCCCAGGGCTTTTGCTTTCTGCAATACTTTGGGTATCAAGGGAATTGGTCGGAATGCATAGAGGAGGCCAATCGTGTACAAGTGCGTCCCTTGGGGCTTCTCCCAGAGGGGGAATCAGGGCAAAGTAGCGTCTGCATTTTGTGTTCATGTGGTTGGCAAAAAGGTTGCAGCAAGGCTGGCCCCACCTGTGTAAATTTCTCTCCACTATCTCTTTCTTGAGGGACCACTCGTGAGGCAACAAAATTGCCCTGCTCAGTTTGTCTGCTATCACGTTGGAATTCCCCGGGATGTGCATTGCTAACAGAAAGCGCTGGATGGATGTAGCCCACTGCCACACTCTTAGGGCCTCGCGACAAAGGGGATAGGACCTGATTCCTCCTTGTTTGCTCAAGTACCAGACCACTGACATGTTGTCCATCTGGATTGCAATTATTCCCAGAAGTACTGCAACGCCAGAAGTAAAGCTCTCATCTCCAGGACATTGATATGCAGATGTGTCTCCTGTTTAGTCCATGTGCCTTGGGCTGTTCTTCCCTGAAAATGCCCCCCCCACCCTATCAGGGAAGCATCCGTGGTCACTGTGGCCGCTGGTGAGGGTAGGATAAAAGGACGACCTATCGTTACATGAAGAGATATCAACCACCACTGAAGATCCTTTTTGCATGAGTTTGTGATCATTATGAGATGAGACATTGGAAGCTCTTGGTAAGACCATTGAGTGAATGACAGCCATTGCAGAATCCACATGTGCATGCGACCCAACTGTATCGCTAGTATTGCAGCTGCCATCATGCCTAACAATTTTAGCACTTCTGATGCTGGAGGCTTGTTCTTGGATATGATATTGTGGACCTCCTGACGAAGTAGTAAAACTCTTTCTGCTGGAAGTCTCAAAGTGGTGGTGGTGGTGGTGTCCAATTTTGCTCCGATAAAAATATGTTGCGATGGCGACAAGGCAGATTTTTCTGAATTTACTGTAATGCCCAGATGATAGCAGAGAGAAAGAGTGGTGTCTCTGGCTTGTATTAGCTGATGCCTGGTGGTGGTGGTGGTGGTGAAGAGCCAATCGTCTAGGTACAGAAACACCTGGAATCCTAAATGCCTTAGGTGAGCCCTGACCACTGCCATACATTTGGTGAACACTCTGGAGGCTGTAGTGAGACCAAAGGGCAGGGCTCAAAACTGGTAATGATTGGCTCCCAGCTGGAAGCGCAGATGATCCCTGGATGGTCTGGCCATTTTTATATGGTAGTATGCATCCTGTAGATCTATGAAGCATATCCAATTGTCTTTCCCTAAAAAGCGGAGTATACACTGAAGTGTGACCATCCAGAACTTCTCTTTCTTGACAGACTTGTTTAGTCTGCTGAGTCCCCTGTCTTTTTTAGAACTAAAAAGAATCCTGAGTAAGTTCCAGATCCTGTCTGTCTGCTGGGACTGGTTGGATGACTTTTTCTTAGCAACGTTTGGACCTCTACTGTTGCTTGTTCCCTATAACTGGGTGGAACGTCTGGGATTTTTGTTGTCAGTGGAGGGATAGTGGCAAAAGGAATGAAGTATCCTCTGGAAACTATACTTTGTACCCAGTTGTCGTTTGTTATTTTGAGCCAGGCGACTGGATACAAAGATAAGCGACCCCCGACTGCCTCCAGAGCAGGACAGTCGGGCCTCCTTTCAGGAGCGGTGGTACGGCTTCCCAAAAAAAATGGTCTCTGGTGCCCTGATTTTGCGGACCCCCTCTGCCACAAGGGCAGCGTCTTCCATTATTGCCCCCTCCTCTGCCCCTGGAAGGGGGTTCACCACATGTGTCCAGAAAGGCTCCTTGGGCTTTTCAGAACCACATTTTTCAACCCTTTTGACCCTTGTGGTGGGGTCTGGTAGGGGTGGAAAAACAGACTCCGACGGCAGACAGAGTCTTTCCTTCCTTCTCACAGCTGGTCAAAGTTTCCTTGACTTTGGGCCCGAAAAGGGATGAGCCACCAAAAAGGGTGCTGACAAAGGATGACTTAAAGGGCTCCACGAAGAAACACAAGCGCATCCTGGAATGTCTCCTGAGAGCAATTCCTGTACCCACTGCCCTACTCGCTCCATCAGCTGCATACGAAATGAGACGCATGGACGAGTTCACTATGGAATTGAGGTTAGCAAGCTGGGAGGCGACTTTATCTGAAGTTCCTGCAGCTAATGTACCCTGAAGAGTATCTCCAAGCTCTTTAAGAAGGTCTCTTTGAAGTCTCGTAAAATGAGTGAGATAGTTCAGTGAACGCATGGCAAACGTCACTGAACTGTATGTGCACTTCCCGTATCTATCCATGATCATAGAGTCTCTGTTAGGAGGCTGGATAGATGAAATAGTTTCTGACATCTCCTTTTTGGTGGCTGCCGCTACCACCATGGCATCAACTGTTACTCCTTTGGTGAGGAAAGATTTTTCCTGGGGGGCAGAAATAAATTTATTGGGCTTCCTAGGGACAGGTTCCATGGTGTCCGGAGACTCCCACACCCTTCGTGAGACCAGTTCCATGAGCTCATCGAAAGGCAGAGACACCCAAGAGGTGGAGGGTTGAGACCCGAAAGCCTTCAGGAGAACCGACTCATCTTCAGTAGGGTTGGTGGACTTCCAGCCACCCCTCTGCCTAAGGATTTCTAATATCTCAGCAAATGAGATATCTTCAGAGGGGGACCATGGGCACCCTTCTGAATCATCTAAGTTGGTGTCTGACATGAGAAACTCCTTTGGGGAGTCTAGGTGCTTCCTCTTACAAATTCTCTTCCTGGGAACCTCATCAGTGGGAACTTCTAGTGAAGTTGCGGAAGAGCAGGGGCCACCCAGTAGGGCTTCCTGGGGCTCAGGGTCTCTACGCTTTGACAGGATCTGTGAGGCAGAAGTGGACACAGGCGCTTTTTGGGAGGAGGTAGTTGGATCTTAAGTTGTAGATTTTTTGGGAGACATCACTCTCCTCATGGTATCAAAGTCACCTCTGCTCTGATGAGAAGGGACCGCTGGATCTGAGGAAACCATTGATCCCCTCGGCACCGGGACAGTGGGCTCTGAACCAGAGCTAGGAGCTGAGCTCATTCGAGCCTAAGCCCTAAGAGGCAAAGTCGGAACTGACAAGTCAGTCCGACTATCCTCCCTGGACCTGAACGGAGAGTGTCAGCTCCTAGACTCCTTGATTGGCGCCAAGAAAGTCCAAGTAAACAGAAACGGTGGCGCTGGAACAGACATCAGTTCCAAAGGCTCAACAATCACCAGGTCTGACTCCTCCGGCTCCGAAGGACCAGTATGACTCGGAGGAGGAAATTAAGTTGATGGTAATACAGTCTTCAGTTCCAAAACCGCTTGGGTCAGAGCCGATAAAAATTTTGCAAACGCCGGTGCCTGTAGCAACTTCTGCACCACACAATCCACATCCAAATCGGACAGGCGGATCGAGGACCGAGATGAATGGATGGTTGGAGGCACTGATTGAAGAACTGGAGATTTTAGTACCTTGGTTCCAGGACTGGGGACCGGCTCCGAAAAGACAAGACGCTCGGTTCCAAGGACTGTGGAGCCGACGTCGATGATTTCTTGGATTTTTTTTACTTCCGAAAAAGCAGACGCCTTAGAACAGGGGTGTCCAACCTTTTGGCTTGCTGGGGCCGCATTGAGTGAACAGAAATTGTCTTGGGGCCGCATATAAAATATATCATATAGTTAACTCTTTCGCTGCCGCAGAAGACCAAAGTTGATCTCCTGGCTGTACTGTAGGTGCATTCGAACAAGGAATAAATGCCTAATATTTGGCTTAAAATTCTAATTCTCATTCTAATTCTCTAATCTAACAGTTAACACTAACATCTTAGTTAATATATATATATATATATATTTTTTTTTTTTACAAATAAAAAGATATTCACTACAGCACTAGCATTTCTCACTGGGAAAACCGCTCCAGCAGTCCAACTACATAAAATGTCAACATTAGCAGTCCTACAATACTATAATCCACAAAAATAAGCCAACAAATTTGCAATAAAGTGAAGAATTCACATTACTGACTTAATAAAACAATTTTGAATAAGCTACAAGAGGGTCTCACCCAAACAAATGACTGGTGCCAGAAACATGGCCTCAAGCTATATACCAAAAAATGCATCATCATCCCCTTTGAGGAGAGTGATGTCCCCACAAATTATTACATTAATAACAATGTTGTAAGCAAGCAATCAGTCTTGAGGTGCCTGGGCACCCAGGTTGATAGAAACCTGACTTTTGACTACCATGTTGTCTCCGTTGTATGGAAAGCTTTTTACATGGCCCAATCTCATTAGTAAGGGTATCATCCAGGGACAAGGAGGTCATAACATCCCTGTATTCTTCCTTTACAAGAGCAATTATTGACTGCAATGCCCCCTTTTGGCATGAGCCTCAGCAAAATACCATGCCAAAAGAAAGACTACAACCATTTCTGACAAAAAAAGTTCAAAGGACTGCGTTCACTTAGTTATACAAACAGACTAGAAAGCTTCTTGCTTTCCTCTGTCTCTCACTGGCCCCTATAAATTTCATCACTGGCTTGCTTTCCAGGATAAGAAAGATCCTGCCTTAATGGACTTTCTCCACTTCAAAAATACTGGTTATATTTAAAACGCTCACTACAAAGATCACAGTCTTCACTGCAACATAAACAAGCCACTTTGTATGGGCAGGTTCTTGACACAAAATCCTTCAACTTCTGTAAAAATCACCTCTCATTATCAAACAAAGTAGTCCAGCAACACAACAACTGGATGGATAGCCATACATGTACTCCTTGAGTAAGTAGCATAGCCTTCATCAAACCAGATGGAAAATCCACATACTAACCTTTCCTAGCTGGATGGCTAAGATCTAATATTGGTTACTCAAGTCTATTTGCCCAAGAAGAGGTGCCTATTCAACTAAGAATTCCATTTGCAAAAATATATTCAGTATACATACTAAATCTCTCTCTCTTACACACACAGAAGGAGCCCCTACTTGTAAAATAGGCAACCTCAGTAATCACATGGCACAGACTCACTGAATGAAATTGTCTGGAAGTTAAAATATCTGAAACAAAGATGAATTCATCCATGCAATTTCCTACCATCAAAAGGACCATCAATAAATCAACAAACAACTGCTCACCAAAAAGTAAATCAATAAGAAATCCATAAACTCTCTAAGATCATACTACATAATGGAGTAAACATATAACTTCCATCCAATCTAAAGCCATTTGACATTCAGCCATTTTAATTTGTGCAGACGTGATTCACAGACTGACAGTTTACTGAGCTGTAATGCTGACCTTCACTTTTGAAAAAAACAAATTCCCAGACTTTGTCAATAGCTCAAAGTGCAGAGGATTATTTTTTTATTTATTATGCATTTATTTACTTTTGGAAAACATCTTTAAAACTGTTAAATTGATCACACACCCAGAAACACAGAAAAGTTATTGTGATAATTAAACCACAGACTGCTGCAAGAAATCAAAGTCACTTTAGCACTGTATGCTTACGTCCGAACCAATGAAGCATACCTGTCAATTCCAAAAGAATTAAAGTAGCTTAATAAGAAAGTTATTTGCAAGGTTACATGGCAGTTTATATTGGAAATAAGCAGAGATATTAAGAAAGCTCTGTTTCTCATAATTATGCTAAAAAAGTCTTCCAAGGTAAATACAACCTTCTAATTTAGCATGGAACCATACCTCTCAACCTTAGAGCAAGTAATCTGGACAAAGTGAAAAATAAAAGTATGACACAGGCCCAAAAATAGTTATGCATCACAGACACCATCGAAACAGCTGTAGCTGCAAACATTTTACATCACGTATAATGTTTCTATCCTATCATTGTCAGTTAAGCATTATATGTCTCATTCAATCCTGCCTTTTTTTGCAACAAAGAAAACCATGCTTTGAAATGACAAATGCATTAAAAATAATAAAACACATTGCATCCACATCCTGAAACTTCCTACCTGCAAACAACCACAGAGCTTTCACTGAAACTAGGGCTGCTTATTTCCCCAGAATGACAGCTCTCCCTAATTAAGTCTAATGGTATACAATCTACCAGGATCTGGACTACCTGAAATAAATTAAATTATGGCCTGTAAATTGCAAGTGCACTTTGTTTAATTAAACTATATTTCAAAGCCCACTTGCTGTATTTTTTCAGTAGCATCCCAATATCCAATTCCAGGTCACTTTACAAGACATTGGCAGTGGTAGACTTGGCATCCTCCAGATCCCTACAGGATAACACTCATACTGCTAACATTGTCCATTAAATGTAAATATCCCTCCACTGTAAGTGGCAAGAAGCTATGTCTTAAAAAATCTACTTTTGGCATGCCTAGTACCCAAGTATCAGGTTTTGAAACAAGGAAACATATTCTCCACAGTCTGCAAGTCTCTTTCTTTAATAATCATCTACTGTTGCAGCACTCCCAACACAAACACACACATACACACCAAAACCCCCAACATTTAAAAAATGACATTGTGCCCACCTGATTTGCCAGTATTGATGATCCACCAAACATACGCTTACTATTGTCCAATCTACCACTACTTAGAACCCCCCCTAAAACAGTACTGGGTTCTTTTTTGTTTGTCAAAAAAAAAACAACTTTATATACTACAGTCCCACAAAGTCAATCCACTACTGACCCATTAACCCTAGGCTTCTGTCTCATTCTTACTCCCTGCAAATGCATTACCTTGGATGATTACTTTTATTTCCTAAGCAAAAGACACAAATTGGAAGATGAGGCAAAAGTCCAGACATTCTTCGAAAATCCATACAGTTGAGAGGTATGATTTCATATTCAATACAACACTCTCCCTGTCAAGAAAGCTGCAATTTAATGAAGTGCACTTTTAATGTAGGATATATTTGTGAGCTAACTTGTTTGTGTTCAGTAGGTAGACTGATCATTGTTAGCCTCTTTTTGCATGTATCTCTCTCTGTCATGCACACACACGTAACACACACACACACACACACACACACACACACACACACACACACACACACTACTTCTACTTTCACACACAAACATTCTGCTTTCATGCATGCACTCACTCCATACTTACCTATTAACACAGATTAAGTGCTGTCCCTTTCAAAGGCAATGGCGGCAAATCCATACACGAGTCAATCGTCAGCGAGAACACACACACACTGATTCTTTGGCACAAAATAATGGTGCGAACACATAGACCCTTCTTTGGCGCAAAAAAAAATAAAAACTAGAAGGATGCTTTGGCACATCTGCACACCGATATTAGAGTTACAGGTCACGGGCATGAAAAACACAACAAAAAAGTGTTTTGGGGCATGCATACATCGATGTTAGAGTTAAGAGGTAGAGGGCCGCATGGAAGAGCTCTGAGGGCCGCAGGTTGGATACGTCTACCTTAGAAGACTTTGAAGACTTACTAGACTTATCCTGGTCACTCAAAGCTTCCTGAAAAGATGGTTTCAGCAGCCCTCTATCTATAAGCTTTCTTTTTCTCCCCTGAAGAACTCTGGAAGAAAAAGAATGACAAATGGAGCAGCTTTCCTGTAGGTGCAAGGCTCCAAGACAATATACGCAATTCACGTGACTATCTGTCACAGACATCTTCTGTCCACATTTTGGACACTTTTTAAAGCCTGACTTGGGATGCTTATCTCTATCCTAGTCAGCCATAATAAAAAATACAGTATCTAGAAAAATAAACTGTACTATCTAGACACACCGAAAATTAGTTAAATAAGCCCTAAACAACTATGGGCTAAATCCACTGTGACTAAACTGTCACTATTGAAAACACACACACACACATACACACTACTAATTCAAACTACTCTAAATAAGCTATATAAAATATAATATACTGTGACTAAGCTGCCACTGTTCAAAAGCACACAAACAAACACTAAGTATTTATTTAAACTACTCTAAATATAACAGGCCAATAAACAAAAATGAAAGCCAAAATAGAGATATATATATAATATAATGGCACACCAAAGGGAAAGGGAATATTACTATTAAGCTATAAAAGCTAAAAGTATTAAAGACTAACTCTAAAAGAATAGAAATAACAATATTAGCTAGATCATTTTAGAAAAGAAAACTGTACTGGCTCGAGCTATGCAAGGAACCTCCGATCTATTGCAGTGACAAACTAGATCTGAGGTAACTCAAGGTGCATCATGGGATAGGGACTTGGCCTTGAGCTATCTGAAGACCTCGAGCTTTGTACAAGGCTGACTCTGAGCCGAGTATCGGCTCCGAACCCATCTAAGAATGAACGGCGAGATAGAACAAATTCACATTTGAATTTTTAAAAGTTTGAACGTCATATGTTTGACACCATATGACTGAACTTTAAAAAAAGTTTGAAAATGTAATAAAAAAAATAAACCAAAGAAAAAAACCTACCTGAACGGTTTAAGCAGGGGGGCAAGCCCACCTGCACCCCCCACTCTTTAAATATATCAACTCCGAGATCGCACTACAGTGCAGAAAAGGGAAACCTTCCCATTCCGCACTGTACAGAGATCGTCATTGAAACGTTCAAACTTTTAAAAGTTCGATCATATGGTGTCGACCATATGATGTTCAACCTTGTAAGAGTTCAACAACGTGATATAGACCCTCTATTTTTCCCTTGCTGTAAGCCTCTTTGATTCTTTGACAGCCCTACCTCTCAGACTTTCTGCTTGAGGTGGCTTAGAGAGGGGGGCAGTCTTGTGGGCAGAGCTGCATGATAATGTAGCACTCCAGGGGAACAGTTAATGTAAATTAATCATGTGCTCTCGTGGAAGTGCCAGTTGCTCCTGATTTGCGTTAAAGTTTCACTGTTGGAGGAATCACTTCTGTGATAGTGCTTGCAGTGCAGGTAAGTACAGTGAAGACATAAGGGAGACATGTGTGTGTGTGTGTGTGTGTGTGTGTGTGTGTGTGTGTGTGTGTGTGTGCACGTGCGTGTGTCTATCTCCGCCTCGATGGTCACACTTTGGGAGTAAGGTAGGGAATTCAGAGTATGGATGAGAGTGAGTGAGTGTGTGTGTTGTAGCATGCATGGGGACGAATGGGTGAATGTTTTTGTGACAGTGATCAACTGTAGGAAGCTTGTTTGTTGACAGGGATGTGTGTGTGTGTGTGTTTGTGTGTATTTTAATGTATGGTAGTCTGTGTGTGTGAATAGGTATCAGAATGCGAGTATGAGTGTTAAGGAGTGCTTTTTCCATTGCAATGCATGGGCCACTATCACATCTAAAAACACTAGTGTGCAATTCAGAGATGTGCGGTGGTGCAGCGGTAGTGTTGTTGCCTCACAGCAAGAGGTTCTCCCGTTCGATTCTTGGCTGGAGTGAGGGGAGTGTCTTCTGTGTGGAGTCTGCATGTCCTCCCCGCGGTTGGGTGGGCGTTCAAAAGACATGCGTAAATGGGCGTGCCTTCGTTGAAGGTTGAATGTCGAGCTGGCACCTTGGCATTCGTGAAAATCTACTGCCAATCATTAGCGGACCGGAGTTCCGCTGTGGCGACCCCTAACTGGGAAAAGCCAAAAGACAAACTAACTAATGAGCTGATAATATGATCTTTCTCACTGCAGCCTCAAGGTGGCACTCTGTGACTATGCTGGGAGTGTCATGACTTCTGACAGGACTCCGTGATCTGGTTCCTCTATACCAACCACTTGCCTAAGAACTTAAATGAGAAGCTCATGTTAATGTTTTAAGTCCAGTACTCTTTCAATAACCCATGCTGACTGGAAATTGATATTGTCTGAGTTACCTAAAATCAAAATTTACAAGAGAAAATTATAGCTATAATACTATGTTTAATATACCCGAGTGCCATTTTTCCTCTGTTTTATATTACATGCAAAAGCAACTAAAAGCACTAATTGTATCTAAGTAAAACAATTAAAAGCACACCATGTACAGCCATCCCCTGCATGCCAAAAAAGTAAATGTATTATGACACTAAACTGAGTAAACACATTAAGGATGTAAATGCACATCATGCTGTTAGACAAATATAATGACACTTAATGAACTGAACAGCAAACACATGAGGACACACGAGGATATGCTGAGAGACAAACAGAACATGCACAAATAAAAAACTGAACTTAATGAAGTAAGCTATACAGCATACTTAATAAGCTTAATTACTGTTTTGACTTAGCGTTCATGTAACTGTTTAATTTAAATTAGCATATTGGATAGTTGCTCTGCTAGTGAAAATAGTTGCTTATCTTTTAATTTGTTTCATAACCTCACAGCTCCTCTGTGTATAACTTAGCTGCCAGGAAAGAAGCTTTTTCAGGTGTGATTCTGCCCTTCCAGTACAGGTCTTTTCAGTACTCACAGAGTCTGTTAAATTGTTTATTGTATCCAAATTCTTTTTCAGAGACTGCAGCGGATGTTTGACACCTACTCATGACTTGAGTCCACTTCATCCTTTTCTTGAGTTGCTGGCAAATCCTGATTCAAAGCCTCAGCAGTTGCAAATTTTTACAGGTCATCTCAAGTTGTTCTTGCGTGTTCTCTACAAAGTCCTGTTCATCATGCCCAACCATAGCTGGGACGTTATTAGCTACAGCAGCAAGGGCTAAGCTATTCAGTTTTGGCTCATATCAGTTATCTTTGGCTGTGGAAGTGAGGTTATAACTCTTATCTTAAACTTTACATTTTTGTGACGGTACTTTGTTTCACTTCATTTTAGGAGGTAAAGATAATCCAGATAACATATTGAAGGGTGCATGTTGGCTGAAATTCGTTAATGCTAACAACATCAATGGCATTATTAAGTTGCTATAAGATACGTCTGGTGTACAAGCACTTCATCTAATTACATCCTGGTCTACAGGCTGCAGCAAGGATTCAGTACTGTGTGGTAGGAAAGAATATTGCCCTCCAAAGTGCTAATTGGGCTTACTGTTACCCGGTAAAAGAATGGCACTGACCGGGAGACCCATCCCTATAAAGTATGTAGGCTTACACATTGATTATTCTGCATTTATTACTTTCACTTTCAATATTCACTGTCTAAATGCTACCTGCTTCAACTGTGTTCATATGTAAACTGCAGGCATTCTATAGTAAAATAAAACTGCTACTACAGAGCATTGGTCTAGCCTAGACGTGTCCAACCTGCAGCCCTCAGAGCTCTTCCATGTGGCCCTCTACCTCTTAAGTCTAACATCGATGTATGCATGCCCCAAAACACTTTTTTGTTGTGTTTTTCACGCCCGTGACCTATAACTCTAACATTGGTGTGCAGATGCGCCAAAGCATCCTTCTAGTTTTTATTTTTTTTGCGCCAAAGAAGGGTCTATGTGTTCGCACCATTATTTTGTGCCAAAGAATCAGTGTGTGTGTGTGTTCTCGCTGACAACTGACTCATGTATGGATTTGCCGTCATTGCCTTTGAAAGGGACAGCACTTAATCTGTGTTAATAGGCAAGTATGGAGTGAGTGAGTGAGTGCATGCATGAAAACAGAATGTTTGTGTGTGAAAGTAGAAGTAGAGTGTGTGTGTGTGTTATGTGTGTGTCTGTGTGTGTGTCTGCGTTATGTGTGTGTGCGTGTTACGTGTGTGTGTGCATGACAGAGAGAGATACATGCAAAAAGAGGCTAACGATGATCAGTCTACCTAATGAACACAAACAAGTTAGCTCACAAATATATCCTACATTAAAAGTGCACTGCATTAAATTGCAGCTTTCCTGACAGGGAGAGTGTTGTATTGAATATGAAATCATACCTCTCAACTGTATGGATTTTCGAAGAATGTCTGGACTTTTGCCTCATCTTCCAATTTGTGTCTTTTGCTTAGGAAATAAAAGTAATCATCCAAGGTAATGCAGTTGCAGGGAGTAAGAATGAGACAGAAGCCTAGGGTTAATGGGTCAGTAGTGGATTGACTTTGTGGGACTGTAGTATATAAATGTTTTTTTTTTGACAAACAAAAAAGCACCCAGTACTGTTTTAGGGGGGGTTCTAAGCAGTGGTAGATTGGACAACAGTAAGCATATCTTTGGTGGATCATCAATACTGGCAAATCAGGTGGGCACAATGTCATTTTTTAAATGTTGGGGTTTTGGTGTGTATGTGTGTGTTTGTGTTGGGAGTGCTGCAACAGTAGATGATTATTAAAGAAAGAGACTTGCAGACTGTGGAGAATACGTTTCTTTGTTTCAAAACCTGATACTTGGGTACTAGGCATGCCAAAAGTAGATTTTTTTACGACATAGCTTCTTGCCACTTACAGTGGAGGGATATTTACATTTAATGGACAATGTTAGCAGTGCGAGTGTGGTCCTGTAGGGATCTGGAGGATGCCAAGTCTACCACTGCCAATGTCTTGTAAAGTGACATGGAATTGGATATTGGGATGTTACTGAAAAAATACAGCAAGTGGGCTTTGAAATATAGTTTAATCAAACAAAGTGCACTTGCAATTTACAGGCCATAATTTAATTTATTTCAGGTAGTCCAGATCCTGGTAGATTGTATACCATTAGACTTAATTAGGGAGAGCTGTCATTCTGGGGAAATAAGCAGCCCTAGTTTCAGTGAAAGCTCTGTGGTTGTTTGCAGGTAGGAAGTTGCAGGATGTGGATGCAATGTGTTTTATTATTTTTAATGCATTTGTCATTTCAAAGCATGGTTTTCTTTGTTGCAAAAAAAGGCAGGATTGAATGAGACATATAATGCTTAACTGACAATGATATGATAGAAACATTATACGTGATGTAAAATGTTTGCAGCTACAGCTGTTTCAATGGTGTCTGTGATGCATAACTATTTTTGGGCCTCTGTCACACTTTTATTTTTCACTTTGTCCAGATTTCTTGCTCTAAGGTTGAGAGGTATGGTTCCATGCTAAATTAGAAGGGTGTATTTACCTTGGAAGACTTTTTTTTAGCATAATTATGAGAAACAGAGCTTTTTTAATATCTCTGCTTATTTCCAATATAAACTGCCATGAAACATTGCAAATAACTTTCTTATTAAGCTACTTTAATTCTTTTGGAATTGACAGGTATGCTTCATTGGTTCGGACGTAAGCATACAGTGCTAATGTGACTTTGATTTCTTGCAGCAGTCTGTGGTTTAATTATCACAATAACTTTTCTGTGTTTCTGGGTGTGTGATCAATTTAACAGTTTTAAAGATGTTTTCCAAAAATAAATAAATACATAATAAATAAAAAAATAATCCTCTGCACTTTCAGCTATTGACAAAGTCTGGGAATTTGTTTTTTTTTTCAAAAGTGAAGGTCAGCATTACTGCTCAGTAAACTGTCAGTCTGTGAATCACGTCTGCACAAATTAAAATGTCTGAATGTCAAATGGCTTTAGATTGGATGGAAGTTATATGTTTACTCCATTATGTAGTATGATCTTAGAGAGTTTATGGATTTCTTATTGATTTACTTTTTGGTGAGCAGTTGTTTGTTGATTTATTGATGGTCCTTTTGATGGTAGGAAATTGCATGGATGAATCCATCTTTGTTTCAGATATTTTAACTTCCAGACAATTTCATTCAGTGAGTCTGTGCCATGTGATTACTGAGGTTGCCTATTTTACAAATAGGGGCTCCTTCTGTGTGTGTAAGAGAGAGAGATTTAATATGTATACTGAATATATTTTTGCAAATGGAATTCTTAGTTAAATAGGCACCTCTTCTTGGGCAAATAGACTTGAGTAACCAATATTAGATCTTAGCCATCCAGCTAGGAAAGGTTAGTATGTGGATTTTCCATCTGGTTTGATGAAGGCTATGCTACTTACTCAAGGAGTACATTTATGGCTATCCATCCAGTTGTTGTGTTGCTGAACTACTTTGTTTGATAATGAGAGGAGCTTTTTACAGAAGTTGAAGGATTTTGTGTCAAGAACCTGCCCATACAAAGTGGCTTGTTTATGTTGCAGTGAAGACTGTGATCTTTGTAGTGAGCATTTTAAATATAACCAGTATTTTTGAAGTGGAGAAAGTCCATTAAGGCAGGATCTTTCTTAGCCTGGAAAGCAAGCCAGTGATGAAATTTATAAGGGCCAGTGAGAGACAGAGGAAAGAAAGAAGCTTTCTAGTCTGTTTGGATAACTAAGTGAACGCAGTCCTTTGACCTTTTTTTGTCAGAAATGGTTGTAGTCTTTCTTTTGGCATGGTATTTTGCTGAGGCACATTCCAAAAGGGGCATTGCAGTCAATAATTGCTCTTGTAAAGGAAGAATACAGGGATGTTATGACCTCCTTGTCCCTGGATGATACCCTTACTAATGAGATGGGCCATGTAAAAAGCTTTCCATACACCGGAGACAACATGGTAGTCAAAAGTCAGGTTTCTATCAACCTGGGTGCCCAAGCACCTCACGACTGATTGCGTGCTTACAACATTGTTATTAATGTGATAATTTGTGGGGACATCACTCTCCTCAAAGGGGATGATGATGCATTTTTTGGCATATAGCTTGAGGCCATGTTTCTGGCACCAGTCATTTGTTTGGGTGAGACCCTCTTGTAGCTTATTCAGAATTGTTTTATTAAGCCATTAATGTGAATTCTTTACTTTATTGCAAATCTGTTGGCTTATTTTTGTGGATTATAGTATTGTAGGACTGCTAATGTTGACATTTTATGTAGTTGGACTGCTGGACTGGTTTTCCCAGTGAGAAATGCTAGTGCTGTAGTGAATATCTTTTTATTTGTAAAAACAAACAAAAAAAAAATATATATATATATATATTAACTAAGATGTTAGAGTTAACTGTTAGATTAGAGAATTAGAATTAGAATTTTAAGGCAAATATTAGGCATTTATTCATTGTTCGAATGCACCTACAGTACAGCCAGGAGATCAACTTTGGTCTCCTGCAGCAGCAAAAGAGTTAACTATATGATATATTTTATATGCGGCCCCAAGACAATTTCTGTTCACTCAATGCGGCCCCAGCAAGCCAAAAGGTTGGACACCCCTGCTCGGAAGTAAAAAAATCCAAGAAACCATCGACGTCAGCTCCACAGCCCTCGGAACCGAGTGTCTTGTCTTTTCAGAGCCGGTCCCCAGTCCTGGAACCGGTATCCAAGGTACTAAAATCTCCAGTTCTTCAATCAGTGCCTACAACCATCCATTCATCTTGGTAGCCCAAAAGGATCAGTGCCCTTTCCCCTCCAAAAATATTCTTCATTATTGGAAATATCTGCAGTGGTGCAGTGGTAGCGTTGTTGCCTCACAGCAAGAGGTTCTCCCGTTCGATTCTTGGCTGGAGAGCAGGGAGTGCCTTCTGTGTGGAGTCTGCATGTCCTCCCCGGGGTTGGTTGGGCGTTCGAAAGACATGCGTAAATGGGTGTGCCTTCATTGAAGGTTGGACATCGAGCTGGCACCTAGGCATTCGTGAAAATCTACTGCCAATCATTAGCGGACTGGAGTTCTGCTGTGGCGACCCCTAACCAGGAAAAGCCAAAAGACAAACAACATTGGAAACTTTCCTAACACCCAGGAACATATAAACATTACCCTGAAACCGAATGACACACTTTGCAATTCTGTACCTGAAAACATTAGAAATCCAATTGTTAACATTGTTAGAAGAAATGTTATGTGCTTTTCATAGGTTCATAGGTTGGTACTAGGCTATGAGCCCTAGGGCCTATACAAGCCTAGCCATAACAATTCCCTGGCTATTTCTTCCCACACTATTTACTTCCCTGGACCCTTGTCTAGCAGGGTGACTGAAGTGATCCCCGGGGTGAATTTCCTTTCTCCCGTCCAATCGTCAAGGTTCCTTTTGAAGAGGACCAAAGAGGCACTCTGCTTGACATGTATGGGCAATCTATTCCAGAGACTGGGGAGTCTCTGGGTCAGGAACCTATCCCTCCAGCATGTTTTGTTTATTGTGATGACGAGGTTTAGATCCTGTAGCGTGTGGCTCTGAGGGATTGGGATTTCTTTAAGTGTAGCATGTCCAACAGTTCTGGGTTTGACATGGCCTTGTATGTTAAGCAAAGATTGCCTCTGAGTAGACGATATGCGACAGAGTATAGCTGGAGTTTTTTAAGGCGGTCAGCGTAGGGCATCTGCTTTAGGCCTGTGATTCTTTTAGTGAGGTATTTCTGTGGCCTTTCCAGTTGTTGCAGATGTCTTGACAGGTACATACCAAACTGGGCATTGTATTCTATAATGGGTCTAATGAGGGATGAGTAAAGTGGGACAATGACCTCCTTTTTTCTGGATGAAAAGCCCTTAGTGATGAGGTGTGCCACATAGAAGGATTTCCTGACTGTTGTGGCAATGTGGTTATCGAAGGTGAGACCACTGTTCACCTGTGTCCCTAAGTCTCTTGTCAAACTTTTGATGTTTAGTGTACTGCCACCTATATGGTAATTCACGGATACATGTTTTTTCCCAAAGGGGATAACTATACATTTCTTGGCATTGAGCTTGAGCCCATGGCTCTGGCACCAAGCATCTGTTTCTGTAAGGCCCTTTTGTAGAGTATCCACATCATTTGGGGATTCAATAATGGCTCCCAGTTTGCAGTCATCTGCAAACTTTGCTATCCAGAGTCCCTTAGTGTTGGCCTGTACTTCAGAGAAGTAGATGCCAAACAAGAGCGGTCCCAGGACTGAACCCTGAGGTACTCCACTTGTCACTTGTCTGGAACTGGATTTGGAGTCGGCTACTTTTACAGTGTGGGTTCTATCAGTAAGCCAGTTAGCAACCCATTGGGTGACGTAGGGATTAATGCCCAGCTTAGTAAGTTTATCTATGATTCCAGAGTGGGGGATGGTGTCAAAGGCCTTGGCAAGGTCTAGATAGGCTGTGTGGACCACCTTACCCTTGTCCATGGCTCTGGAGACTGATTCGAAAAAGTCAGTCAAGTTCAGGAGACAAGATCGGCCCTTCACGATCCCAAACTGGGTGGGGTCCAGTGTTTGAAGGTTGCCAATGTCTTTGTTTATAAGTTCCATGATAATATGCTCCATGGCCTTGCAGATAAGGCTTGTCAGACTGATGGGACGGTAGTTTCCGGGATCCAAGGTGGATCCCCCCTTGTGGAGTGGGATAACTGTAGCTGTGCGCCACTCAGTGGGCACAAAACCTGAGGTGAGGCTATGATTAAACATAACACTTAGGTGAGGTGCCAGTTCATATTGTAGTTCATGTAGTACACAGCCCGGGATGTCATCTGGTCCCATGGATGCTGTATTCTTAGCTTTGGAGAGTGCGTTTTTTACCTATGTGCCCGTTATTACCGGAATTTGGCAATCTTCTGGTATTGAGATGGGCCATTTAGGGGGTGAGAGGGGGGTGAAGTTGGCACTGAATCGATCTGCCAGGATATTGGCAATATCCTTGGGATCAGTATATTTAATGCCATTCTGTTATCGCTCAGAGCAGATCTGAGCATTGCCATTTAGATTCTTGACATAGTTATAGAATGCCTTGTTGTTATCTTTGGAATCTTTGGCAATTTTATTTTCGTAACTAGCTTTGGAGGATTTTATGAGGGATCTCAGTTTCTTACTGAGGCTGGTAAGGAAGTTTTTTGCATCCTGGGATTTTCCTCTTTGCTGCAACAGTTTCTTCCTTTTGTTGTAAAGTTTGTTTATGGCAGGGGACCACCAGATTGGCTTCTTTTTTTTGGATGAGAGCATCTTGGTTCTATTTGGGAAGGCATGATTTATGCATGAGTGGATGTGCTCGTACAGTGCCTTAGTGTAGGATTCAGCAGTTGAACTTTCAGCTCCCGTCTGCATGGGTGTCATGAAGTTTGTCACTTTCTGACTTTCTCTTTCTTTTTGCTTCATTCATTTATTTACCTGTTACCCCCTCCTACTACACTTTCATTTCTGTTACCACCTCATCTCATTGGCCAAGGCAGCTCAATAATTTGATACTAAAAATGTCTCAGGATGAACCTTTTCAGCTCTTTGCTGAGTAGTGTCACTCTGAGAAAACTGACTTGTATCCAACTCTGGAACTTTATCACTTTCTTTTACATTTTTATCATTAATATTCTGCTGATTATGTTTTTTGGCAATCCATACAAAACTATATTTTTGTCACAATTCTATTTATTGTGACCTACTTTGCCACGGACTTCACATACAAGATCAGGACAATTTTGCTTAAAATGAAGCATTTTACCACAAAAAAACAATACTTTGGTTGCCTTGCATACCTTTGGGCACGTCTACTATTCTGTACAAAAATCTGATAATTAATGTGGTTTCATTGTTAACTTATTACAAACAGCTCCACTTTATCTTCTAAGCCGCAAGTCCATAGTCCTAGTTTGCATTATATTTTCTCTAAACTGCGCACAACTTCATGATATTTCAATAGCTCTATGCAAACATATCCTTCTGCTAAGTATATATATTTCTGTGAGATTTTACATTATCTTTTCTGTTTAGATGTAAATCATATAATACAAAGTCTGACTATGGTGAGCACGCTTGCTTTTTCTCAAAGTTTTGTACTATAGTTTGCACAGCTGTTTCTGTCTCCAAATAAACAAACGACTTCCATATCTACATGAAGCAGAGCTCTCACCTGTGAAACTGTCACTCCAAGTGGAGTTTCTTTATCCTAAAAGATACAACAATTCATGGGGGCCCCTTCACAAAGGTATCTGAATCTTAAGAATTTCTGTTGATCCAAGCCCCCCTGCAGTACCATGAAGCTTGTGTCTATTTGTATTGCTTTTCACTTCATCAGTAAATGATATCTGACCTAAAGCATGAAATGGTATAATTTCCTGTGGCTGGGAATTAATAATTACAGTAAAAGTAGGCTTTTCTCCTCTCCCAAACCTCCAGTTTTATCCTGCACTGTGAATAAAAGCCCAAATGAAGAGTTTGATCAAGATTCCTGCTAAAATCATTGGCCTCAGTTATGTTGTTAGTAGTTGTAATGTTATACATAATTTTAGATTATAACACTTTACCCAAGGAATCATGGGCATTCAGTACATCCATTTCTAATAACTGTTGTGCACTTAAATCTCAGGGATGCAATGCTTAATTCATTTGAAAAGGAAAACAAAGTGTGATGATAGGGGCTAGTGGCAGCATAGCTAGCTGGAGTTTTGTAAAGAATGACAGGTCCTTTGAATATCAAACTGATTTATACAAGATGCTTGTGTTACAAATGTATTAGAAGTGTATGGCATTTGAATATCAAACTAATTTGCACAAATGTTTATGTTACAAATGTAATACAACTGTGTAGCATTTGAATATCAAACTGATTTGTACAGATGCTTATGTTACTCATGTATTAGATTTGCATGGCATATGAAAATCAGAATGTGTTTGTAAAGTGGCTAGTGTTAAAAATGTATCAACAGTGGGTCCTGCTGGACAGAAGAATATACATGTGAGACTGTATGTATATATGTTAGCAAAGGACACTGGAAGAAAAGCAGTTAACCTCAGTCCAGTTAGTTTTGGAAAATCAATGAAATTAAATTAGCTGTTAAGCCATAAACACGGCACCCAACTGTGATGAATAGGACTGGAGATGGTAGGTCTGAAAGAAGACTTTGTTCATTAGCTCAGTAAAAAGAGGGGAAGCTCCAGGGCATTGCCATAAACATTTAGATGTTTACTGTAGCCGTCTCTGCTAAATTCCTGTCTTGGTTAACAAGGGGAACAGTGTGAGAACTTGGAGTCTGTTTACCAGATGATGTCATTCTGCCAGCCCTGAAAATAATATTTTTTAGATATTATAGTGGGAAATTGGGCCTGACAACAAGAAGAACCATTCACCAACTCATCTGGCTCACTCTAATAAGTAAATAAGGAAAAGTAATTTTCCAAGATTCAGTCAGAAAAATATAGTGAAGCCGAGTTTAGATATTTTTTCTTTATTTGTCCGAGTCTGTCCATCAATGTCATTTTAAATATTTCCTTTGATTTGAACTCTGTGCTTTTCTGTGAATATATATTCAGTATTTTCATGCTCTTTTATTATTTATTATTAAATATATTTAAAACTTTTATTGTGCCTGGTCCTTGCAGAAAGTATTTAACCTTTGAGAGTGCTTATATTTATTCTGTGACACTGTGTGGGTGACTCAGAAGGCCTAGCTACCTTAGTCAACTACTACTATTTGTATTAGTATTAATAATACACAGTATAACTCTAGAGAGAAGAGGAATGAAGGTCAGCAGAACTAAGACAGAATATATGTGTGTGAATGAGAGGGAGGACAGAGGAATGGTGAGGATGCAAGGAGTAGAGGTGGCGAAGGCGGATGAGTTTAAATACTTGGGATCAATAGTTCAGAGTAATGGTGCGTGTGGAAAAGAGGTGAAGAAGAGAGTACAGGCAGGATGGAGTGGGTGGAGAAGAGTGTCAGGAGTGATTTGTGACAGACGAGTGCCAGTAAGAGTGAAAGGGAAGGTCTACAAGAGGGTAGTGAGACCAGCTATGTTATATGGGTTGGAGACAGTGGCACTGACAAAAAGGCAGGAGTTTGAGCTGGATGTGGCAAAGTTAAAGATGTTAAGATTTGCACTGGGTGTGACGAGGGTGGACAGAATTAGGAGTAAGTATATTAGAGGGTCAGCCCAGGTTGGAAGGTTTGGAGACAAAGCCAGACAGGCAAGATTACGTTGGTTTGGACATGTGCTGAGGAGGGATGCTGAGTATATTGGGAAAAAGATGCTAAGGATGAAGCTACCAGGTAACAGGAAAAGAGGAAGGCCTAAGATAAGGTTTATGGATGTGGTGAGAGAGGACGTGCAGGTGGTTGGTGTGGCAGAGCAAGATGCAGAGGACAGGAAGAAATGGAAACAGATGATCCGCTGAGGCGACCCCTAACGGGAACAGCCGAAAGAAGATGATGATAATTGGACACACTTTGTTAAGGGCTTTAGAGTAGCTAATTGTGGAGGGTCTGGTGGCAGTGATAACTACCTTATACTCTGGGCAGAATGGGGCACAGCAGGTAAATCTGGGCCAGCCTTTCCCAGGTGTGAAAAATCAAATCTCTTAGTGTGTGTGTCAGCTACTTGAGGCAGGAACATGAAGCACTGGGTTTACAGAGAGGGTGCTGGAGGACTAGGCTTGGACACTCGGCTGAGGACCTAATCCTACAGCTGTACCAATCAGAAGTCTTACTTGGGACCTGGAGAGAGACAGATACAGAGAAATCCAGACCCTGGGCTGTATGTGTTCCCTGTGTGCTCTTAAGGGAAATTGTGCTTGATGCAGAGAGGTCTGCATCTGGAAATACTGAGTGTATTCAATTCTATTCCAAGTGTGTCCCTATCCACTGTCAGTGGTGAGAATTCAGGCTCCTTGATTACTGGCCTAGAGAGGGTTCATCACATATTGGTTGGCATTGGTGGGACCATCACATGACAAATATTGGTGGCACTGGTGGGCATCACATAAATTAATAAAACAAATTAGAAATACCGATTCTTGCTCCTTCAGGGTAGATGGTACACCTACTATACCTTTCAAATAGCAAGCTCTCACAATAATTATGTTTTTGTATCTATCAATCAACTTTCTATACTTTATCTGTGATCACTGGGACATTTTCTGTTGGATTAGGTTTCATTTTTTTGAGAAATGATCTGGAACTCCCAATCATGAGTCCTAATGGAGAAAATGAGTTGTCACTCCTTTTCCCTTCTTAAGGAAAGTAGAAGAAGTTGTTTTACTGCCTGTCAGGAATAGCTCTTCATTTGAGATACATCTGAAGCTTCATCACACTGAGCTGATGTTGTGGTTTTATAAGATGAAATGTTTTGTTTTATAACATCAATACCTCTCCATCATTTCCCAAGATAAACAAGCTAAGTCCCTCATCATTGTGAAAAACACTAAAACAGCTATTTATAACTGCAAACCACAGAAATCCCTCAGGGAAAGTTTGCCTGATTTTGAGTCCCACAAGCCTGAATTTTCTGACCTAACCTCTTTACTAAGCCTCTTGAAGAGACCAGCTTGAATGTTAACCCTACTGCCCTTGTAGAGTACAGCAATACCTTCTATACCACTTAAGTTTAACAAATCTCTAAGGGCAGCATAAATCACAAAACACAACACCGGTAGTTAATACTGTTACCACAATGATTATGGCTGTCCTGGCCAAATGCACATTTAATCAGTTACTACAGTTAAAGGTCAGTCAATGTAATTGTTTCTAATTTTACATCAGGGAGTATTTAGTAAACAGTGAATTTCAAGCTACACTGTTTAAATGTCACTGTCTAAAGGGTGTGTTTCTTAGGAATTATGTCACTTTGCAAATCTCTGACTGGTGTTATCCCTTTCATCCTCTTCTTGGACTTGAAAAATGTTTATTGACATGTTCTGCTGCTGTTCCTCCCCTTCTGTAATCTTGCAAAGCTTGCTATGTCATGCTGTTATTACGCTCCTTCTTAAATCAAGGAAAGTTTACGGAGTAGGGTACACTATGCCAGAGATAGCAAGCTTGTTAATCAGTTTAATGCTTCTATTCTGCTGATGTTTCTCCACAGTTAACAGCCTGCTAATCCATTTATGTTTTCTGCTCTACTGATGATTGTACAATGAATCAGAGCACGTTTATGGAAATTCTGCATTTTATACAAAGTTATTTTTAATACATCATTTTTTAGAAAAAAATGATGTTCTATGTATTAGTTTTTATAAATGTGTACATGTGTGCATGTATGGGTTTATATACACACACACACACACACACATATATATATATATATATATATATATATATATATATATATATATATATATATATATATATATATATGGATTCACTACTGAATCCCGAAATAACACAATCCCGAAGACCTAAATACCGAGACTATAAGTCCAAAACCCCACATTACTGAAATATTAAAACTATGAAATTCAAAATCGCGAAAGTACTACATACATACAGCACACACACAAACATACACACAGCCTCCCCCCATAACCAAGCAAACCATCCTACACTAAAGATAAGCAGGGGGCTTCACCCCCCTGCACACCCCACACCCCCACTACTTTAATATTCTAACTCCGAGATCGCACAAACATACACACAAGGCAAACTCACACCCACACATTACAGCCCCTCACACACACACACACACACACACACACACACACACACACACACACACACACACACACACACACACACACCACAGTCACAACACACACTTACACACACTAAAGCCCCTCACAAACACACTTACACACACATACTTACCTGAACCACAACACCAGAAGCGCTAACTCAAAATCCCTTAACATCAGGATTTTGAATTTCGCGCTTCTGGTCTTTCAGTAATGTGGGGTTTCAGCTACATGGTCTTGAGCTTTTGAAATTCGAGATTTCAAATGTTCAAGATTCAGTAGTGTCCCCATATATATATATATAGATATACACACATACATACACACACACACACATATATATATATATATATATTTGTATGCATGTATATAAATATATATATGTGTGTGTGTGTGTGTGTGTGTGTAGTTTAATGGGAAATATAATGAATTATCAAAGAACAACTCATTGATGCTGCAGCCATATCTCTTAACTTCTCAGTGCCAGAAATCTGGACAAAGGCCCATAAATAGGGACAGATTTTACATATTGCTCTTATAAACTTGCTAGAGTAACAGTGACTGTGTTAACATACATTTTCTGAAGAATTTGAAGTTTGAAACTCAAATGTATGTCATTATTTGGTGACGTCAAGCCTCAGATTATCCCAGTAATTTGCCAGAAAACCACAAATTTTATGAGGAACAGACAAAAAAATAGGAGGCAAAAATCTGGACATTCTGCAAAAATCTGTACAGTTGTGAAGTATGGCTGCAGCTCATCAAATTAATTTGTTTAGAAGTGTCAAATATCCTACACTCATCTGTGAGTGTGAGTATATGAGTGCATATGTTTGTTGGAAGTTTTGTTATGATATCTTAATTGGTTGCTCTTATACAAAGAACTGTTAAGTTTTTGACTGCATTATGTAACACCGAAGTGTAAAATTATGCCTTTTCAAACTGAATCCATAGTATAGTAGGAACTCATTTAATGTGAAAAAAATTAACTTGTATGCGCAGTCAGCTAAAGCTGATGATGTTCATATACTGCCCACTATAACAATGTTAATTTGCATAATTTAGTTATGATTTTGGAGCTGCTTTTTTTCTAGCCCCTGCTATGACTCTGAAGGCTGTCAGGTTGAAAGGTGTGAGCCTCATGCACCCGACAAGTACAACATAAGATACTGCAGAATATAGGGGAGTTCCAAGATGGCTGCACACTGAGTAACAGCTTGTTTCTAGTTCTCCCATTGTGAAAACAGAAAGTCAGCAGAGAAGGCCAGTACACTTGTGTTTATGGATGAATTTCAGTACTGGCTAGTAAGTACACTGCCTGGATGCCAGGAATAAAGAAATACAGATGACCTGGAAAAAATCTGCTACAAAAAGTGAGGAAGAAACACGGACTAGGGAGAGTTCTGCAGCTGTTCAGCAAAACGTAATGCAACCTTCAGACATGACTTCCAATAACCTACAGGATGATATAAGACAACTGCATACAGACCTGGTTAAAATAAACAAAACACTGATAGAGTATATTAACACAAACAACAAAAGGCTGGAACAAATGGAAGAAGCTTTAAACAGATATTCAGATGAGATGATAAAGCTGAAAAAAATCAGAGGTCGAAATTAAGAAAAGGCTGGCTGAATATGAGACTGCTCAAAAAGAGATGTTTCAAAAAATAATAGAATTAGAGGACAGAGTACGTAGGGAAAACTTGAGATTTTCAGCTATACCGAAGAAGATGGAAGGAACAGATTGCATTAAATTTATGACAGCACAAATAAGCAACTGGACTGGTGTTCCACAGCAGGACTTGTTAGTTGAATGGGCACATTGTGTGTATGCTCCAAATCTAGCTATAAGAAAGCAACCTAGACCTTTAATAGTAAAGATGCAATCCTACCAGCAGAAAGAGTTAATTTTGTCAAAACTGTGTCAGAAGGGCAAAATACTAAAAGTGGGAGACAGCAGAGTGTTTGTGGAGAATGATTACTCACTGTACACCAGGCATAAGAGAAGTAAATTCATTCACTCCTCTAGTCAGAGAATGTCGAGGCACAGGTATGAGATTCAAACTGCTGTATCCAGCTGTCTTCGAGGTGTATTCTTCTCTGGAGGGACAAAATCATTTTTTGACAAAGTGCATGCTAAGGAAGAAATACAAAAGTTTGTCCAACAAAAACTGAGCTGTGAAACAGAAAGAGATTCAGCTTCTTGTTCCTCTGGTAATAAAGACTACAGACAAACTGCACCTGTGAAAACTTTTCCAGTATTTCAACACAAAATGTTGGAGAGAAGGAAGGGTTCACGAGAGCTGACTAGAAGAATTGAGAATATGTTGAAAGTAAAGTAGAGCCAGGATTTGGGTGATGGATTAGAACAGTAATAAAATCAGTAACTTCATATGAGATTACAATGCAAAAACTATATTTGTGAAATATGACAGCACAAGAAAATCTGGAAATATTGGACTTCTTCAAAATTTGTTTGATTAGTGGGGGGACAAGTATATGCCCTACTTCATGTCATTAATGTTTGGAAAAATGCTTTGGGGAGGGGAAGAGAGGGGAGAACACTAACTGTAAGTAAAGAAAACACTTTCTTTTCTTAATAGTACTGTGTCTGTGTTGCATGGTTTTCTTTGCATGCTATTTTTGGGTATAAAGGGGATTGTAAACAGGTGGTGTTTTTATTTTTTTCCCCTCTTTTTCTTCTTGTGCAGGTTTGAGAAACATAGGCAATGTAATGATAAAAAAAAGGAAAAAGGGAGCCTGGTTAAGGGGGCAGAGTTCAAATTAATGTGCTTTTTTCATTCTTGCATGGGGAGATGACTGATAAAGGACCAAACAGAGAGCAAGTACATAAAAAAGAATATTGAATATTATAATGCGTTTTTTTCTAGTACTTGCAAATATCTATACTAAGTAGCATTTCTGCAGCTGGTCTTCATGCCTCCATACAGACAATCTGATAAAAAGAAACTGGAGACAGTCTGGTGGAAGGGGATTGGCTGAAGGAAAAGAAGAAAAAAGAGCAGAGAAATTGACTAGGACATAATGTTCTCTGAAAATAATCAGGGTTTGACCAGGTGCGACAGCTTTAAAGATTATACAAAATCAGTTAGACTTGACGTAAAGTTCTCTGTTTTTTTAAATACAATGGGGATACTAATATAAACGGGTGTTTTTGTTTTTTCTTGTTCACCCTTCTTCTTTTTCTTTGTTCAGTTTTGAGAAATGTAGGCACTGCAATGGAAAAAAATCAGGAGTGGCTGAGATGGGGGGAAAGTGGAAGGGTCTGGTTAAGAGAGTATGACAAAAGAAAAATCAGTGTGCTTTTTCTCATGTTTGCATAGAGAAATGACTGGGTAAAAACCCTAGAAATTATCCAGTAACAAGTTTATTACAAAGCATGTAAATGAAAAAGAATATTGAATATTGTAAGGCCTTTTTTCTGATAAACCAAGTACCCTTAGCAGTTTTGTGTCTGGTTTGCATGTCAGTAGATGACAATTTGATGGCTTGGAGGATGTGTTTACTGAAAGCATTCAAGTGCTTTGGCAACTGGGAGAGTAACAAAGATATACAAAATCAAATAGCACTTACTAATAGCAATGGTTGTACCATGCGTCTTAGCATGACTAACCCTTTTTTTTTTTTGCTTAACTTTAGCCTATCTGTGTAGCTATCAACTTAGAACTTATGTTCTTATTAGGAAGCAAATATTTGAAGATGTTCATAATTTTGTGTGCTATTGTTAAGTTCATAGTGCTTAGGAGGGTTTTTTTGGGGGTGGGGGTTGTTTGTTCTGTTTGATGGCTTTCAAAAAAAAAAAAAAAAAAAAAAACCAAAAGTTATGTATGATGTGACATAGGCGCAAATGGATATGACATGAAACAACTGTATAAAAGACCAACCTGCTGAACAGTATAAACATGTAACATAAAAGTTGGAACTAGACATTTAGTAAAAGAGCACTTACATACAAAAGGTGGTAATAACTATATAAGAAAATGATGCTTTCTGCAATGTCTTTCAATCTGAATGGTCTTACAGATAAATATAAAAAAGAAAGAGTAGTGAACTATATAAAAAATGTAGAGTGCAAACAGCTATGCTACAGGAGACACACCTGGAAACAACTAAACATGTGAATTTGATAAAGAAAGGTTTTCGGGAAGGCTATTCAGCAGAATATCTGGGGCAAAAGAAAAAAGAGGAGTACTTGCATTTATTGCAAGATGTGCTCCAATAGTGATAGAAGAGGGAAAACAGATAATAATGGAAGATACAGAGTACTAAGGGGCTAGGGAGGAGGATTACACTGGCATGCATTTACATCCCTCTAAAACTGCTATAATGGAGCATAGGAAAATTCTGGGAGAAGTAATTAGCTTTCAGCAAGGAATATTACTTAAAGGTGGAGACTGGAATTTGGTTTGCAACAGTGAAGATGTGTCTGGAGGGCGGAAATATAAGAAAGGAGGGTAGATTTTTCAAGAAAGTCATGAAAATATTGGCACGGAAGATGTGAATTCAGTACTAGGAGTTCAGACTGAATTTACATATTACTCACCGAGATACAAAAACTGGGCTGGGCTAGGCTAGATAGACTTTATATCTCAAAGGAACATGTGCATTTAATTGATGGTCTTGAAACACGTCCAATAACTATTTCAGATCATGCACTTATAATAACTAAAATAAATAGACACAATAATGAAATAAAACTAACCACCTATCGATTGAAAAGACCGGAATTTAAGGAATGGGTTGTGAAATTAAATTCAGGAGCTACTAGAGAAGATAGAATTATCTTCTGAAAACATAGCTAAGGAGTGGGATAAAATTAAAGTGGAGTTTAAAACTAGGCTGGAAATAAAAGAAAGGGAGATATGGTTAAACAGTAACAAGAATTATTTAGAGCAGGCATTCTATAGTAAAATAAAACTGCTACTACAGAGCATTGGTCTAGCCTAGACGTGTCCAACCTGCGGCCCGTGGGCCGCATGCGGCCCTCAGAGCTCTTCCATGTGGCCCTCTACCTCTTAACTCTAACATCGATGTATGCATGCCCCAAAACACTTTTTTATTGTGTTTTTCACGCCCGTGACCTATAACTCTAACATCGGTGTGCAGATGCGCCAAAGCATCCTTCTAGTTTTTATTTTTTTTGCGCCAAAGAAGGATCTATGTGTTCGCACCATTATTTTGTGCCAAAGAATCAGTGTGTGTGTGTGTGTGTGTTCTCGCTGACAACTGACTTGTGTATGGATTTGCCGTCATTGCCTTTGAAAGGGACAGCACTTAATCTGTGTTAATAGGTAAGTATGGAGTGAGTGAGTGAGTGCATGCATGAAAACAGAATGTTTGTGTGTGAAAGTAGAAGGAGAGTGTGTGTGTGTGTGTGTTATGTGTGTGTGTGTGTGTGTGTTATGTGTGTGTGCGTGTTACGTGTGTGTGTGCATGAGAGAGAGAGATACATGCAAAAAGAGGCTAACGATGATCAGTCTACCTACTGAACACAAACAAGTTAGCTCACAAATATATCCTACATTAAAAGTGCACTTCATTAAATTGCACTTTCCTGACAGGGAGAGTGTTGTATTGAATATGAAATCATACCTCTCAACTGTATGGATTTTCGAAGAATGTCTGGACTTTTGCCTCATCTTCCAATTTGTGTCTTTTGCTTAGGAAATAAAAGTAATCATCCAAGGTAATGCAGTTGCAGGGAGTAAGAATGAGACAGAAGCCTAGGGTTAATGGGTCAGTAGTGGATTGACTTTGTGGGACTGTAGTGTATAAAGTTTTTTTTTTTGACAAACAAAAAAGCACCCAGTACTGTTTTAGGGGGGGTTCTAAGCAGTGGTAGATTGGACAATAGTAAGCATATCTTTGGTGGATCATCAATACTGGCAAATCAGGTGGGCACAATGTCATTTTTTAAATGTTGGGGGTTTTGGTGTGTATGTGTGTGTTTGTGCTGGGAGTGCTGCAACAGTAGATGATTATTAAAGAAAGAGACTTGCAGACTGTGGAGAATACGTTTCTTTGTTTCAAAACCTGATACTTGGGTACTAGGCATGCCAAAAGTAGATTTTTTTACGACATAGCTTCTTGCCACTTACAGTCGAGGGATATTTACATTTAATGGACAATGTTAGCAGTACGAGTGTGGTCCTGTAGGGATCTGGAGGATGCCAAGTCTACCACTGCCAATGTCTTGTAAAGTGACCTGGAATTGGATATTGGGATGTTACTGAAAAAATACAGCAAGTGGGCTTTGAAATATAGTTTAATTAAACAAAGTGCACTTGAAATTTACAGGCCATAATTTAATTTATTTCAGGTAGTCCAGATCTTGGTAGATTGTATACCATTAGACTTAATTAGGGAGAGCTGTCATTCTGGGGAAATAAGCAGCCCTAGTTTCAGTGAAAGCTCTGTGGTTGTTTGCAGGTAGGAAGTTGCAGGATGTGGATGCAATGCTTTTTATTATTTTTAATGAATTTGTCATTTCAAAGCATGGTTTTCTTTGTTGCAAAAAAAGGCAGGATTGAATGAGACATATAATGCTTAACTGACAATGATATGATAGAAACATTATACGTGATGTAAAATGTTTGCAGCTACAGCTGTTTCAATGGTGTCTGTGATGCATAACTATTTTTGGGCCTCTGTCACGCTTTTATTTTTCACTTTGTCCAGATTTCTTGCTCTAAGGTTGAGAGGTAAATTAGAAGGTTGTATTTACCTTGGAAGACTTTTTTTTAGCATAATTATGAGGAAACAGAGCTTTTTTAATATCTCTGCTTATTTCCAATATAAACTGCCATGAAACGTTGCAAATAACTTTCTTATTAAGCTACTTTAATTCTTTTGGAATTGACAGGTATGCTTCATTGGTTCGGACGTAAGCATACAGTGCTAATGTGACTTTGATTTCTTGCAGCAGTCTGTGGTTTAATTATCACAATAACTTTTCTGTGTTTCTGGGTGTGTGATCAATTTAACAGTTTTAAAGATGTTTTCCAAAAATAAATAAATACATAATAAATAAAAAAATAATCCTCTGCACTTTCAGCTATTGACAAAGTCTGGGAATTTGTTTTTTTTTTTCAAAAGTGAAGGTCAGCATTACTGCTCAGTAAACTGTCAGTCTGTGAATCACGTCTGCACAAATTAAAATGTCTGAATGTCAAATGGCTTTAGATTGGATGGAAGTTATATGTTTACTCCATTATGTAGTATGATCTTAGAGAGTTTATGGATTTCTTATTGATTTACTTTTTGGTGAGCAGTTGTTTGTTGATTTATTGATCGTCCTTTTGATGGTAGGAAATTGCATGGATAAATCCATCTTTGTTTCAGATATTTTAACTTCCAGACAATTTCATTCAGTGAGTCTGTGCCATGTGATTACTGAGGTTGCCTATTTTACAAATAGGGGCTCCTTCTGTGTGTGTAAGAGAGAGATATTTAATATGTATACTGAATATATTTTTGCAAATGGAATTCTTAGTTAAATAGGCACCTCTTCTAGGGCAAACAGACTTGAGTAACCAATATTAGATCTTAGCCATCCAGCTAGGAAAGGTTAGTATGTGGATTTTCCATCTGGTTTGATGAAGGCCATGCTACTTACTCAAGGAGTACATTTATGGCTATCCATCCAGTTGTTGTGTTGCTGAACTACTTTGTTTGATAATGAGAGGAGCTTTTTACAGAAGTTGAAGGATTTTGTGTCAAGAAGCTGCCCATACAAAGTGGCTTGTTTATGTTGCAATGAAAACTGTGATCTTTGTAGTGAGCATTTTAAATATAACCAGTATTTCTGAAGTGGAGAAAGTCCATTAAGGCAGGATCTTTCTTAGCCTGGAAAGCAAGCCAGTGATGAAATTTATATGGGCCAGTGAGAGACAGAGGAAAGAAAGAAGCTTTCTAGTCTGTTTGGATAACTAAGTGAACGCAGTCCTTTGACCTTTTTTTGTCAGAAATGGTTGTAGTCTTTCTTTTGGCATGGTATTTTGCTGAGGCACATTCCAAAAGGGGCATTGCAGTCAATAATTGCTCTTGTAAAGGAAGAATACAGGGATGTTATGACCTCCTTGTCCCTGGATGATACCCTTACTAATGAGATGGGCCATGTAAAAGCTTTCCATACACCGGAGACAACATGGTAGTCAAAAGTCAGGTTTCTATCAACCTGGGTGCCCAAGCACCTCACGACTGATTGCGTGTTTACAACATTGTTATTAATGTGATAATTTGTGGGGACATCACTCTCCTCAAAGGGGATGATGATGCATTTTTTGGCATATAGCTTGAGGCCATGTTTCTGGCACCAGTCATTTGTTTGGGTGAGACCCTCTTGTAGCTTATTCAGAATTGTTTTATTAAGCCAGTAATGTGAATTCTTTACTTTATTGCAAATCTGTTGGCTTATTTTTGTGGATTATAGTATTGTAGGACTGCTAATGCTGACATTTTATGTAGTTGGACTGCTGGAGTGGTTTTCCCAGTGAGAAATGCTAGTGCTGTAGTGAATATCTTTTTATTTGTAAAAACAAACAAACAAAAAAAAAAAATATATATATATATATATATATATATATATATATATATATATATATATATTAACTAAGATGTTAGAGTTAACTGTTAGATTACAGAATTAGAATTAGTATTTTAAGGCAAATATTAGGCATTTATTCATTGTTCGAATGCACCTACAGTACAGCCAGATCATCAACTTTGGTCTCCCGCAGCAGCAAAAGAGTTAACTATATGATATATTTTATATGCGGCCCCAAGACAATTTCTGTTCACTCAATGCGGCCCCAGCAAGCCAAAAGGTTGGACACCGCTTAGAGGGATTGACAAATGTTAAAGTATTGCAAAATAGGGGTAATCTCTCAGAACAAGAAAAGGAGCAATTGGAGAATGCTAAACAGAAAATAAGGAATTATCTTGATAATATGCACAAGTTTAGAAAGACTGCTGTTAGGCAACTGTTTTTTTGATAATAATTCTACAGCACAAAAACTTGTAGCACAACAACTCAGGCAACAGAAATTAGAAATGGCAGTCACCAAATCTGAGGAGCCTATAACAAGGATGATAACAAAAGACCCTGTAGAAGTATTATAAATATTTCGGAAATGTTATGAAAATGTGTATAAAGCAGAGAAATATGAAAATCAAGAGAAGGTACAAATGGAAATGTTTATGGAAGAATTAAATATGCTAAAGTTAGAGGTAGATGAGGTTCAATTACCAACAGTTAGGATAGGAAAGGATGAAATAAAATGGCTATGTATAACCAATCTAGAGGAAAGTCCCCAGGAATAGATGGTATTCCTGTGGACGTTTGGAAGTTAGGAGGGAAAAAACTGATAAAGATCTGGAAGGTTTTAACAGTATTTTAAGAGGAGGAGAAGTACCAGCATCCTGGAAGAAGGAGGTGGTTAACAGTAATACCTAAAGAGGGTAAAGATCCATCAGATCCAACTTCATACAGGCCCATTTCAACAAACCATGATTATGAAATGTTTCTGTCTATAATGGCTAAAAGAATGGCAAAAGTGATACCAAAATTGATATGGATCAATGTGTTTTTTTTGGAGGGGAGGCAAACATTTGACAATATTAACAGAACACTGATGACCCAGAGGGAAGCAGAATGCAAGAAAGTACATATTTTACTGATGGGTCTTGATGCACAGAAAGCATTTGACAGAGTAGACTAGGACTTCATGAGCAGGGCAATGGAAGCATTTGCTTTCCCCTGATACAATTATAACGTTGATTAGAAGAATATATGAGGGTATGAGGTATCGGAGGTGCAAAAAGTGGGTGGAGTCCTCTCCGATAATTTCTGCTAGAGTAGAGGAACCAGGCAGGGTTGTCTGCTTCCCCTTTGTTGTTTGCATTATATTTAGAACCACTGGCAAAGAAAGTAAGGGAGTCAGAAATTCAAGGATATAATTGGTATGGTAGTCAGGAAAAGCTGGCTTTATTTGCAGATGATATTATTTTATACATGGCAAAACCAGAAAGGGACATTATAGTGTTGTGGAACATTTTAAGACAGGTTCAAATCTTCTTGGGATACACAATTAATGAAGCTAAAACAAAGGCAATAGCGGTAAATTATGTACCCACACACAAATTGGTCCAACAATATCCATACTTATGGGAACATGATAAAATGACGTATTTAGGAGTATGGATTAGAAATGACTCTGTGGTGGCAGTTAAGGATATGTGGGAAGAGACTAAACAGAAGATAATACAAAAATTGAGAAACTGGAAGTTTTGTGACATGTTGTCACATACTAAGATAAAAGCCATTAAAATGTTATTAGTCCCTTTAGTCTTATACACAAGGTCAGGCATACTGAAGTTGTGGGTAGCAATTAAAAAAGAACTGAAGGATTTTATCTGGGAAGCGAAGACAGCAAGGGTCACGTGGGATACGCTGATTCTACCAACAGAGCAAGGCGGACTAGGATTACCTAATTTGATGGGGATATTTTAGAGCAACACAGTTAAGGCTCTTACACATGGCACACAGAAAACTATAATTCAAAGTGGAAAGGAATGATGCTGACACAGGAAGGAAGCTCAAGAAATAAGGAGAGATTAGGATTTTGGATGCAGATTCTTAAGGAGAACAAGCAAAATCATACAGAGTATTATATTCATAAAATAGCAGGGATTATTATAAGAACCAAATCAGCACGAGAATGGAGAAGAGAGATTTTGAAGATAGGGTTGACTGTGGTCAGGGATACAGATAATAGGCAAGAGGGGGCTGGAATTTATTGGAGAAAACTGGCAAAGGAACCAAGGTATTGGGAGCAAATAACTAGAAATGGAAAGGTAATAGAATGGGAAGAGGCCAAGAATTTATTTGGACTGCCGGTTACAGACTGCCTTCCTTATCAAGGATTGATATCAGAGTATAGGCAAATAGAAAGAAATAGGGGACTCATAAATAAAAGACCAGCACTGCCAGAGTTTTTAATAAAATCTAGAACAGAAGCTGCTGTTAAAAATGAATAATTAGTAAAGCGTATACAATATTGCACGATAATTATAAGAATCAATCAGAGGAGGTTAGAAAGGAGTGGGAAGAGAGACTGGATAAGCAGTTCACAAAGAGACATGGGGGTATATGTATATCTCCCAAATAGGCAACAAAGTCTAGAAGATTTAGAATCTTTGCCTGTAAGTGTTTACATAGGTACTTTTACACCCCAAGTAGACTCCAAAGAATTTTGCCTTAGATGGATAGCAAATGTTGGAGGTGTGGCGGGTAAGAAAAAGGTATGTGGGAACATATTTTTTGGGAGTGTAGTGAGCTTGCAGGCTTTAGGGATTCCCTGCAGATCACTCTGCCAGAGAGGTTGGTAAGTGGATTGGACTGACTGGGGAGATGAATTTTTTGAGTTATGCTACAGAATCAGAACTGCCTAGACATAGTAAAGCCTTGCTGAGTCTAATTATAATGGCTACCAAAAAAGCAATTACTTGAAAATGGAAATCAAAGTCCAGACCAACTTTACTAGAAGTAGTGAATATAGTAACAGAGATAAAACAACTGGAATTGTGATCTTTAGAAAAGGGAATTAGCAAACTACATACGAAAAAAATGTGAACTGTGGGAACAATATATGCAGAGCAGAAATGAGGTTTAAGAGGCAGGATTTGAATGAGCCATACGTACAATGCTTAACTGACAATGACTGGATGGTTTATAAGTGATGTATAATGTTTGCAACTACAGTTGTTTCGTCTGTGATGCAAACTGTTTACAACTAAAGTGGTATCATTTTGTATATTTTTTATTTATATAAATGCAAGATTGCCTTTGTCATATGTGAAAATTTAATAAAGATGTTTGCAGTAAAAAAAAAAAAAAAAAAAAGATACTGCAGGATATACTTACTTATCTGTTCCTTTCTGGAAAAAAATCTTACCATGACACTTGTACCACATAAACTTGTGTCTCCCTGCAAGCCAAAAAAAAAAAAAACCCAGGAAAAGAGTGAATTGTGAAGGTAGTTCTTCTCTTTTAAAATTATTTTCTGCAGAGGGGTAAGCACCCCCCCCCCCAAATTTATATATAGCAACTCTGAGATTACCATACCTCAGAAAAAAGGGAATATTCTGAGAAATGGCCGTCTTGGACTTTGGTCGATAAACGGACTTACAGATACATTCAGTCTCCCCTGTTTCAAGGCTCGCTCTAGTGGGTCGCTACATTTAAAATGGTTACCCAAATTCTCACTGCAGTTTTCACTTATATGGGGGAATGTCTCATAAGCCTCTATGAAGGAGGGTCTACATTCATGCTGTGCTTAGCTGCCTACATGCTATTCATCAATAGGTAATGCAGATACACAAAGTTATGTTAATACACCTTAACTGCAAGCTTTGTACGTACATGACCTAACACTTTTAACAGAACATAAAGAAAAGAATTTAAACTTCATAGACCAGAAGATTGTTCCTTGTAAATTGCATCTTTCGAAGGCCTCCCTTGACACCCCCAACCTCTCCTCAAGGCATATCAACAATAGTGGAATGAGTTCCAGCACATAAATCCCGCCCTCTCTCATATTAACCATTGTGCTAGATGGTAGCTGCTTTTTTTTTTTGTCTGAGGTTTGTGGAGTTGTAGCATTTTCAGTAAATGTGAGTTTCTAGAGAACAGAAGTTTTCTGCTACTCATGCTAAGTAAGAAAGGGTGCTAGGAACTGTGTGCTCCCTTTACAAAATACTCTCCGAATCAGGGGCGGCCCGTGCTATTGGACTGCCGGACTGCAGCCCCCCCCAGCTGTAAAAAAGAAAGGAAATAAAATAAAATAGAAAGAAGAAAATAAAAAAAAAAAAACAATCGCAAGTAGCGGACCTTCGCGCATGCGCACTAGCAGCATTCCAAAATGCTGCTGAGACAGTCTGGAGCATGCGCAGACCATATCAGCAGCAGTCCGGATTGGGAAGCATTCAAGTGCAGGGATCCCGGAAGTCTATGCAGTTACTACTGCATAGACTGTCACTGGAAAGGGACCGGACTCAGACTGCAACATCTGCAGGCTGGGAGTCTCGTCGGGGGAAGAACATCTCGCAGGCTTGTAGTGCTCCAACAGCTGTGGATTCAATGCTCCAACAGACAAAGCTGTGGAAGGATTTAGTGCTGCAACGGACCTATCCCAGGTAGGGACTGGTGTGTGTGTGTGTGTGTGTGTGTGTGTGTGTGTGTGTGTGTGTGTGTGTGTGTGTGTGTGTGTGTGTGTGTGTGTGTGTGTGTGTGTGTGTGTGTGTGTGTGTGTCTGTGTGTGTCTTTCTGTGTGTCTCTCTCTGGCTGTAAAATGCCCCAGGTGCTACATGGTGGTGAGTAGAGAATAAGGCTTGAACCCTGTACCTTGGGACTGGTGGCAAGAGCCTGAATTCTCTACCCACCACCATTTGTAAAAATGTTGCAGATTTTTCCCTCATACTTGTTCTGTTCCTCATAAAATCTGTGGTTTCTGTATGTCTGTGTCCTTGCAAAGCCAATAGTGCAGTGGTAGCATTGTTGCCTGACAGCTACATGTTCTCTCGTTTGATTCTTGGCTGAGGTGCCTTACCTTCTGTGTGGAGTCTGTATGCCCTCCCTGTTTTTGTTTCCTTTAGTGTCCTCCCATCTTACAAAGACATGTGTCTGTCTGGAGTGTTTCTCCCTGGGCCTCTGCTAATAATTAGCTTTTGTTCCAAGTCAGACTTTCCCGGTTAACAAATGTTAAAAATGACACGCATTTGAATATCAGACTTCATATTCTTCAGGAAGTGCATGGTAACACAAAAGCTTTTATTCTAGCAATTTTATAAGTGTATAAGATGGATATTTGAAACTTGTCCCTATTTTTGGGACTGTATTCCCCCGTTATTGGTTTCATCCAGGTTTTGTGCTAAGGTTGAGAGCTATGGTAAGAACTGAATTCACTGAATATGTTTGGGGGCTATATTTCCCCATTACTGGCTTTGTCCGGGTGTTTTTTGCTAAGAGGTTGAGAGCTATGGTGAGAACTGAATTCACTGAATGTTTGGGGGCTGTATTCACCCATTATTGGCTTTGTTCAGGTGTTTTGTGCTAAGAGGTTGACAGCTGTGCTATGGTGAGAACTGAATTCACTAAATGGTAGCCATTTAAGTTTCCGTCTTCCTCTTTCACAAAACAGCTGATTTGGCATAGTGGTATGTTGCTCTGACTGTTTTGCACAGGGTTCCCGGGTTCAAGACGTGGCAGTGAAATGTATGGTGGTAACACAGCATTTTATTCTAGCAACTTTCCAACATTATACAAGCAATGTTTAAAATGTGTCCCTGTTTTTTGGCTTTTTGTCCCCCCCCCCAATACATTTTGGCTTTTTCCAGATGTCTTGTGCTGCAAAGTTTAGAGATACAGCTGAGTGTCGGGTAGATTTTACAAGGAGCTGAGAGCTGCAGGGGAACACAAGTTTAGTGCTGCTTATGCTGTCTGCTTGCATTGTTAATAGCACAACAAGTAGTGTACATGCTTTTGATGGAGAAGGCTGTGGGTTCACAGTAGGTAGATGCATTGCTGATACTGTACTGTGTTGTAAAGGGGGTGGATGCTGCAGTCCTTTTTGGCAAAGATACCTAGTAACTATGAACCTGTTATCAGTTTGCTATCCATTCCCTATTACGGTATTACTAGCTTATCATTTTTTTAATGCATGCAACATAGGCAATTTATTCTTCAAGGGCAACAGGCACTTTATTTGTAGATGAAACAATGACATATAAAGTTGTTGCTAGCAGCAACCTCTTTATTAGTTACAGATTTCTTTAATGTGGATTTTACTACTTCAGAGATTGTGCATATTTACTGATACTGGTGGACTGTAGAAGTTTGAGTAGACTTTTACGATGGAAATGTTCTGAATTGGGCAGTTTTGTCATTGGTGCATGCATTTTATTTCATTGTTTACTGGAAAAATGTTCAAAACAATAAATTTAAAATGCCCTCTAACAACTGTACTGTATTGTACAAGGAATATAATGTAATACAGTCAGGAAGGTATATCAAAGAGCATGTATATGCTTCATGTTCAAGGGGCCTATGATTTTGAAAACAGCCTAGAGTTAATCTTTATCTGCCACTGGCAAAATGTATTTTCTTTGAATATGGGTTTCAATGCTGTTCAATGAATGTGAGTTTCAAGGGTAGAGAAGTTTTAATGCTAAGTCTATTTTCATTGTGAGACTGCATTGCTTTAACAGATCTATTCGGGTTTGTTCTGTAAAATGCAAAATAAAACTTTCAAATGAAATCTAAATCATCGCAGAAGTAAAGCAGTATGCACATTACAGTGTTTATGGTAAATGGGGCAAAATAACCAAGGAATGGGACATTGGAATGGCTGCAGGGGGAGGCTCCATTCAACCATGATTTTGTGAGGGGGGTTAGCAATCTCAGACAACCCCGGTTGAACTATACCTCTCAGTTGTCAATATTCGTGCAGAATGAATAGATATTTGCTTCTTATTTTTGGTTTGTTCCTCATAAAATTTGTGGTTTTCTAGCAAATCATTTAGGAATGAAGTCACTAAATGACAGACATTGAGTTTCAGATGTCATAACCTTCAGAAAAATGCATGCTAATGCAAGACCTGTTATTCTATCAACTGTCTTAAGTTTATACAAGAGCAATTTTTAGTAGTGTTTGTATGTTCCCCAGTATATTTGGCCTTGTCCAGATTTCCTGCATTAAGAGGTTGAGAGGTATGTGCAAATCGCTTTGTAGAATTAGGAATATCCAAACCTCTCCATTGTCCCCAATTTTGGCTCAAAATGTTGCTCTCCCCTAATAATCCTTCCTCAAAATGGCAATTTTGGAAGAAAATGTGGAGGGTTTACAATTATACATAACTGTAATGATCAGAGTTATAGATTACTTTTATTTCAGAAATGCATGTAGATGCTCTTATTTTGTTAGCTGCTCAAGTTAACAGTGTTAATATTAAAAAGGTGTCCCTTTTTTGACAGGTTCCCAGCTGTATTGTGTGGCAACTTTATATTTTTGCATCACATTTTTGGTCTGTTTTTCATAAAATTGTGGTTTTCTGGTAAATTAGTGGCAAGTCATTAAAGATTGAAGTTAGAAAATAATGGCAGACATTTGAGTTTCAGATTTCATACCCTTCAGAAAATTTGTACTAATGCAAGACCTACTACTGTTCTAAGTTAATAAGAGCAATATTTAAAAATTGTCCTTATTTTTGGGCCTGTTTCCCACTTCTAGTTCTATGTATGGCTTTGTCCAGATTTCTTGCTCTGAAGTTGAGAGGTATGAGTGTCAAAGCCATCACTGTTAGCCAGAGACATTTCAAATTGTGACATACTTGTTGCACCCCACTCCCCATTGTAGTGGCTCTGGATGTGTCCAAAGAAGGCAAGGAGCAGTTATGCAGTGTAAGTGTGCAGAGTATTCCTCCATCCAAGGTAGACCACAAGTACAACCGTGGCTTTTCATCTGTCCTTGATTTTGCAGAATGTTCTGGTTTTCTGTCATATTTTTATACTGTTGATTTATGCTTCTTATTATTCAGGAAATGCATGCTGTCACAGTGCCTTGTTGCTCTGTTTAAGTAGCAATGATTTAATGACCATCAGGTATGCTTGTCGGAGATTGTAACATGCAAGTAAGCTTTAATAAGCATACTGTTAAAGAATTACCAGCATTGAAAGCCTTTTCGTTGTTGCCATGCCGAGAATATTTACATAACTAGATAATGTATAAGCCTTGGGTATTGAAATGCATATGACAGTATTTGTAATAAAAGGACAAGATTACAGTATTTTCAGAAGCTCATTACATTTGTTGGAGACTTGCAGTCATCTTTTGTTGGAGACTTGCAGTCATCGTTGCAGGCTTACCTGTAAACTAAACAGAATGCCAATCTATCATGTATGGTCCATAACTTGTGCAGGAATCCTTTAAGCAATTTATCTTGAGCTTGTTTCTTGTTTGCTGTTCATTTTTTACTTTGATCATGTCTTCCCCATGAAACAAGTAAATAGTTGTGTCAGGCAGCAGGTCTTTTTTGGATAAGAAACATTTTTACAAGTGGGGGTATCACAGAGATTGCTACTTTCAGCATGTTACTTGGTAATTTTATAAAGCTGAATATAAATTATAATTAGAACTGCAGTGCAAGGAGTAGTGGTTTGAGTTGAGTGCTGCTTGTTTTTTTATACTTGATTTTGACTGGCATTCCAGTAATGTATTTAAAAAGTAATTTATTTTTTCATGCCTCACAACCTGTTTCCATCTGGATATTAAGTAAGTTGTCATGTAGCCAATGCATTGAGATATTTTTTTCTTCTACACTTCATTTTGTCTTGATTGGAATCTCGTAATGACTGTTTGGCACCCAGGGCAGCGTATTTAATTAAAGTTTCAGTTGTTGTGGTTTTGAGCATAGCCCCACCCCATTCTAGTTGGCCACACCCCTCCCCATTGGCCACACCCATTCAGCTGTCTCCTGCAGCCCTCCTTTAATTTGAAATCACCAGCCGCCACTGGCTTTGGGGATGCAATACATTTTCTTATATTTTTTTAAGTGTATATACATTAGCAGTAACACTATAAAGATAAAATAACATATGGATAGGAATAATTAGAAAATATTACAAGTTAACACAGTTTTGGGGAGAGTGTTAGGTAGTCAACCTTTGTTTTTTTTTTTTTTGGGGGGGGGGTTAGCATTAAGAGTTTATTAGAAGGCGATGTACATAAGAATACTGAAGAAGGTTCCCAGGAAAAAGAAGGGCACAATTAGATGTGGAGGTTGTAAGTTGTGTACATATATGGTACACTTATGGGTCTACAAATATAGTTTATGTGGCCACCAGCATTCCATGTTCAGCATTTGTGGGAAGGACAGAAAGGCAACTGAGGGAAAGAGCATATGATAATTTTTATTTTATTAAAAGAAGAGAATATCATAACAACTTACTCAGATACTCTATTTAATGTAATGATTTTAAGACATTTGTATTTTTTCTTTTAGACAAAGTAGTTTTAAAGAATAGTGGTGGTGGCAATCAGCTATTATCAGACAAAGACGTGTTTTGGCCAATAAAACTGGCTTCCAATATTTAGCCTGGCCTAAATTAGATAATTAGTATTAAACTTGTTCTGAAAGCTAGGATACTGAGATGACTACTGTTTTAATTAAGTATTAATTGAATCATGAATCTGTTTGGTTGTTGTTTAATTTATTTTATTGAATGGTCTATTTAAAGTATGTAACTTTGTGGTATTAATTTGTCTGAAGAAATCCTAGATGATTTTGTGGATGAAAGCGCTTTTAAAGTTAAATAAAATATTTTTATTTTTCCATAGCAGCATGTCATATCAGCGTGCTATTTATTTGTTTTGTGATTCATGCTTTAATAACACTTCAGATGCTGTTGGGTTGGTTTTGCTGGTTTTATATATGCCCAATGCATGTTTATGAAGCTCTACACCTACCAAATTATTTTGCATGTTATTTTGTTTCTTGAAACAATGCATCACTTTTTTGACAATTGGGGATGCACTTTTCTTACAGTAGTGTTAAATGTATACATTGGTCTCTAGCTAGCCTTTGGAGCAGAAAAGATTCATTGTCCTAAAATGGGTCAGTTTAACTATTAAAAAAAAAAAAAAAACAGGCATTGCTATCTTGGAATTAAGAATTTAGCAATCTGCCTCTTCCCCCTCCATATAGCAGAAATATGAATAATACAAGTTCCATGCCTTTCTCAATAAAAATATGATACTCTATTGGAAAAGCCCTCATTTTACATGATGGCATTTTACCTTCTGCTTCATTTTATACAAAGCCATATGACACATAATGAGGAGCAATTCCTCTAATATGCCAGCATTCCTATTTGAAGATTGCCAGATGGCAGTACAGATGGTTTGGTGATTCATTATCCCTCATATTTATGCATATTCTGTTATACCTTCTCTAAATCATAAATTGTTTACAGTGTAAGATGCTGTTTTGTAAAAGATGCAGCTCTAACAACATATCACATTACAAGAAATGATATCAGGCCAAGCATGGACAGCAACAGTATACAATACCTGCCAGCTGTGGAAATCTTGTATCCTGCTTTTATAAAGAAAAAGATATACAACTTTATTGAAATCCTTGCAAAATTCTGAGCTGTAAAGAGCCAGGGGCAATTACCACAAGCTTCCTCACGGACTGCATTTACTCACACAAGACCAAGGTGTTTTATACATCCAAGCTCTACATAATTGCAACTGACTGACTGCCTTTTAGGCACCTGTTTCTGAGGACGTGCAGCAAGTATTAATGGACACAAGAAAGACTGCTACTAGGAAACCGTATATTAGCTTATGTAATCACAGCACTGATCATCAGTATTCATGACAACAGAGAACAATTTCTGGTATTAATTAACACACTAATTACTCCCTCAAAATGTATACAAAGCTGAGGTCTTATAAAAAGAACCACCACTGTTGTAGACACTTTCAGATCACGACTCTCAGACTTTCTGACATGCATTAAGGTATGAAAGCACTACAATTCATGAATCTTTTATATCCTGCATCCTCTGTCCTTCTCTCTTTATTCTGAATACATGTGTAGCATGAACCCCTCTCCAGAAATAGACAGCATGGATACCAGTTAAGATACACTTCTAGATTAAAAACAACTGGTATATATAACTCAAGGCACAGGCAGCATTTTACACCACCTTTTTTTTACTGAAGACAAGACAAGCAGACACATTGCTGTGCAGTATACAGGGGAGTGACTTATCCTGCTGGTGAACAAAGGCAGATTTAGGATTCAACCAACTAGCAAAAATGATACTTAAGGTTAATGGATGTTCCAGCATCCCTACTCAATTCTGTTTACATAGAAGTAACACTTGCATTATATGAAGGCATATTATTATTATTATTATTATTATTATTATTATTATTATTATTATTATTAATTGTTCCATGTTAATTCACCAATACACAGTTCCTCAAAACAAATTAAATGAAAAAGTAATACTTGCTTTTTGATAATGGCACACCCCACTAAGTTTGAAAAAATGGAACTCCAAAATTATTGCACTTCTGCTAAAGAGGCAAATCCCAAGTGTAGTAATCCTACTCAGTGAAATCACATTTTGTAAATGTGTTGTAATCCGAGCTCCTGGTCGCTGTATCATTATAATTCATCCCACTTCACTGTCTTACTGCAGAGCAACTTGCAACAATTTACAGTTATCCACTACTGTCTGTGTAAAATACACATTTTCAGGTAACTTTTCTTAATTCTCCATATTTGATTTTTCTGGTATGCATTACTTAATGTGGAAATGTGTCTTTTGCTAATTTTAAGAATACATTTTAATGTTTACTCATTTTTCACCAACAGTGACAAATACAGTATGCTGACTCTTCCAAACAGCATTTCCTGCAATCACTATATCTTTATGAACTATTATAGTTTACCAAATGCACCACAACTAAATCTATTACTTCTATAACCTGGTATCACTACAAAGGTGTATTCCATTTGCAAAAATAAAGCATGCATTAGAAACTACCTGAGATATTACCTGAGACAGACACCTGCAGCAACTGGAAAGACCCCAAAAGTGCCCCACCAAGAGGATCAAAGGGCTCAAACAGATGCCATATGCTGCCCGGTTAAAGAAACTCCAGCTCTACTCAGTGGCATACCGCCTGCTCAGAGGCGATCTGTGCCTGACGTATAAAGCCATGTCCAACCCAGAATTAATGGACATGCTGCACCTCAGAAAATCCAAATCCCATCGAGCTACGTGCTCGAGAGACTTGAACCTCAGCACTGAAATAAATAGGACATGCTGGAGGGACAGATTCATAACCCAGAGGCTCCCTTCACTCTGGAATAAAATCCCAGTCCAGTAGGCAGAGTCCGTCATTGACTCTCTTCAAGAGGAATCTTGATGAGTGGATGTGAGATCGTAGGTTTACCCCGGGTATCACTTCTGTGTCACTGTTAGACAGAGGCACAGTATACTAACCTCGAAAAAGGGCATAGCAAAATTAATTTAAAATGGGTGGCAAAAGCCAAACACACTCTGGCTAGGCTTATAAATGCCCTAGGGCAGATAGCCTAGTATGAACCTATGAACCTATTAGGTTCATAGGTGTATACTATGCTAATGACCATTGGGGTCTTTTAAGCCTAGCCATGCATCCAGATCTCTGACAAGTTCTGGTACCCTTGATAAGTATAAGCAGGGCCTTGGGACATGAAACATTTACAAACAGGTGCCCGGGAGAAGAAACATTTACAAGCTGCCTGTGTCCATTAGAGACAAAGGTGCTAAATGAGGGATGAACTTCCTGTCCACCATCTAACTGTCCAAGTTACACTTGACTTGGGTTAGAGAGAAACTCTGCTTCACGTAGATGGTGAGCCTGTTCCAGAGTAGTGAAAGTCTCTGGGATACATACCTGTCTCTCCAGCATGTCCTATTTATATCACATGCAAGGTTTAAGTCTTTAGAACAGGTAATTCTGGTGCAGTTTGGTTTGTGGATATGCAGCGGGTCCATCAGGGTGGGATCTGACAATGACCTGTATGCCAGGCATAGATCTCCCCTCAACAGGAGACAGAATATAAGGATAAGGCTTTGAAGCAGTCTGCAGAAGACGCTTTATGCCCTGTATTCTTTTAGTGAGAATTCTCTGTGGACGGTCCAGTTGTTGGATGTGCTTGGTTAGGTATGATTTCACATCGATCAATTGAAAGTGGTTTAGATGAACCCAAATAAGCCAAAACCAGCTGGCTGAAGCAGCTTTCAGTGAACATTGAAACAACTTTTTTTTCAGGGGGCAAGCCCCTTTGCACCACCTATGTGCCCCCTCCAGAATTATATATACCAATTCTGAGGTTGCACAACAATGGAGAAAAAGGCAATTTCCACTTTCATCAAAGGCAATTTTGGCAAACTGCCTTTGGTTTCCTTGCATTTGTGGAAACTGCCTTCAATGGACTGACATACTGTTGTTAGGTATATACCAAAGGAGGTATTGTACTCAATGATAGATCTGATGAATGCTGAATACAGTGGAACAATGACCTCCTTGGACCTAGATGCCATACCTTTGTTTATAAGCTGCACAACATAGAATGATTTCCAAACTACTGTAGACATGTGATGGTCAAAGGCTTGATTACTGCCTATGTGATTCTTCAAAGAATAAGTCATATTTGTTAACAGATAAGTACTAACCAACCTCCCCTGTGGGTCATTTTAAGCATAGCCAATTTCCCTTTCAGATATGAGAACTAAACCCTGTATCTTCTGTGTGTGAGTTAAACACATTAACCATTATGCCATCACCAAACCACAGAAGACTTGTTAACTGTGACAAATGTCAAGTACCTTCAGCATTTCCAGATGGTCTCATCTACTCCCACAGTATTTTGGTTCATGCTAGCTGCCCTTGTGAGACATTTTAAGCATAGTCGGTTTCTTTTTCAAAGGTGAGAATCAAACCCTGGACCTTGTGCCTGAGAAGTAAACACCTTAACCATTAAACCAACCTGCCAACCCCTAAGAAGCTCTACTTGTATCAAAGATTTTATCACCTCAGAGAGGCCTCAAACCCACAATCCCTGGCTTTGGAGGCAAATGCTTTATCCACTGGACACTGGGGCTTGACATAATTTTAGGTCGGTAGCACAAAGAAAAGAAGTTCCATCTTTCAAATTAAAAATTCTAATACAAAGCTTAACCTTTTCATTCGTTGGGAATTCAACTGGGTGATGTTATTTTAACACGGTTATACCTGCAGCAGATTGTTTTATTTTGCATGATGTCTATATCATTATTTGTGATGTTCTTAAAATTTCAGTTTGGCACGGATATAAATATTTTATAATTTTTCACACTGCAGACCACTGGCCTCAGGCTACTCCATGGACAGTTCCCCAGTGCTCTCATCCTTAGAGGTTCCCATACTGTGACAGTGCCCTGGTTTCTCCAGTACTAAGGAAGTGTTTCCCTTCCAGGACAGTCTACACACAAGGGACCTCTGTCCCCATTTTCTGGGTTCTTTCTGCCCTGTATCCCCAACAGGAGCAATGTGGCAACAAGATTCATCAACAAAGATCCAGGTGAGGATACGGCATGCTACAGCCTGCAGTGTGCTTTTTCATAAGACCCTGTCCCCTTAATGACATACAGAGTAGATATCATCTAAACGAGCGTGCAACGGTACATGTGAGGGATGAACTCTCACCTATGTACTGATATGTCTGTCACAGTGTCTGCCCACATACAACAGCACCAATACTTTGTAACAGTCCTAGCTTCACCATCGGGACTCATATTCTTACTGGTGCCTCAGCACCCAAACATATCCTCCCCTCAGAAATGGGCAAAGCCTCATCATTCTTCTCCTCCCCATGCCACGCCAGCCACAACCTGAGGAAACAAACGAAACCTATCCAAAAATACAAAACTCAAGATCCAAGGCTCTGGAAAGTACAAGCCATTCTTTAACTCACCTTAATAAAACTGTAAAATCCAAGTATACAATTGTGCTAAAAAGTTTAAAATCCAATATTTCCACAAGCGCTTTCATCTCTGACCATTCAGAGACTTTATCAAGATATTAAAAGCACATCATGCATTATTCAAATATCCCCTGCCCACCTTTTTCATCAAATAGAAACAGTGCATATAATGATGTTAAAGTAACACTAACTTTTTCATAATGCCAAAATTATTACCAAAAGGACATTTTTTACATATGATGTAATGTTTATATACTAGCCCACTTCTCATTACATAAAATTGTTAAATAAAATTATACACCCCAAATTATTCAAGATAGTTATATTTAAGCATAAATACTTCATTATAGTCCTAATAAAAATTCACATATAGAATTTTGGCAGCAACTCATTCATCTTTCCAATGCCTTTAATTTTAAAAGTTATACCATTGAAAAAGTGTCATTAATACCTGGCCATTGAGTTGCATTTGTTCTTAATAGCCATAATGCTTCCTGTCTTTCAACTTGCAATGGCCAAGGGCCACCTCTTGGATCAAGTTGTAAAACCTCTACCATGGTGAACTTGAATGTATGGTCCACGAAATTCATTACAATGCTTGGCCAACGCGTTACTGTCTTGATTCAACCTGATGTCTCTTATATGTTCGTAAATACATTTAAATTTTCTTTCCATTTTCCCTATATAGAAAACGGGACATGTCATACAACAAGCACAATACACTACCTTCTCTGTTTGGCATGAACATTTCTTGTTTAAATGTATAGTCACCCCATTTATAACAAAAGGTGAACCCTCCAAAGTGTAACTACAATAACTACACATACCACATTTAGTCATGTGGCCTGATTTATGGCCAGTAATTTTTGATTTTCAAGCACTGCCCTTTCCTATACACTATGGTAGGTTTCACATCAACAGGCTTCCGAATATCATTACAAGAAGTTACAATCACCCAATTTTTCTGTATGATATCCGCTATCTATTTGCTAGCCGTATTGTAAGTTGTTATAAAAGCAGACTGAAATTTACCATATTTCGTCTTATACTGTGCTCCAAAAGTTTCATTTGAGCCCATATTCGCATCAGTGGGCTGCACATCAACTGGGTCCATATTATGTACACTACTACTTAAATTAACTTCATTTTGGGACAGGATTGCCTTGAAGTGACCTCTTTCTCTTTTATTGATAACCTCCAACATTATGTCATTAACCAAATTAAAAGGATATTCCCTCTTTAAAAACATATTTTTTAATAAATCACATTCAATTAAGAATGCTTTGAAGCTTGAGCCCATTTAAGCAGATCTCTCAAATTGCCCCTTTACCACTGCTCTTTTCAGTTTATAGGGGTGAAAGCTGCTGAAATGCAAAAAGCTATTAGAATATGTCTCCTTTCGGAATATTTGTGATGTAAACTTCCTGGATGGATAATCTTTAGTTAATTTTACATCTAAGTACGCTATCTCATTTTGATCGACACGATGTGTAAACTTTAAAAAGGAAGTTGAATTATTGATATAAGCTAAAAAGTCACCTATCTTCTCGAAAGGTCCGTCCCAAAAAATAAAGATATCATTCAAAAATCAAATGTACATCTTGCAGTGGGGGTAAAATGATGACTCAAATAAATATTTTTTCTCCCACTGCACCATGACTATGTTTGCATATAGTTCTCCACATAGCGAACCCATGGCTACACCCTTTGAATACAATACTCATTTTCAAATAGATAGCAATTGTTTTTAAGTACTAGGTCAAATAGTTGTTCATACATATTAATAGTAGGTTGGGGAATACCCCTATCTGATAAAAATTCACAGATCCATTCTAAGCCTGTGTCGTGGGGTATCACAATATACATGTCTTTTACGTCGATGGCAATGAAAAAACCTGTCTTAGAAAATGCAAGATGATTAATCCTGTCTAAGTCTCATGAATCCTTATACAACTTTGTCTCATCTTTTAATAATGGTTTTAGTTTGATGTCTAAAAAGTTTGCCACAGGATAAGCTATGGAACCCCTTCCATCAATGATAGGTTGTATGGGGGGGATTCGACAGGCTTTTATGCATTTTGGGCATGCCAAAAATGGTTGGATTCTTAGGATAAGCCATAGACCTGAAATTAAACTCATCTATGGAGTTAGACCCTTCAATAAATAAGTCATATAATTATGTCCTAATTCTCCTATAAGTAGCATTTAATTTATTCAATGATATCTTCCTATAAGCATCCCCACTCAACAGTGTCTTCATCCTTGAATTGTAATTGGCATTGTTCATCACCACCATACCACCACACTTGTCGGGCTTTATGAATCTTACATCCCTACTATTCTTTAACTTGTTCAAACCTTTTAGTTCTTCCTTACTCAAATTTGGGGTACCCGGAATTCTAGAGATGTTTCTTATATCAATTTCACATAGTCTCTTGAATAGTTGTAAAGAGGGGTGTCTGGGTGGATTAAATGTGCTGGAAATGTGCAAGGGATTACTAACATATTCCACAGATTGGAAAAGAACATTTAAATTTAATTTCCTTATAAAGTATTCTAGATCAATTAAAGTGTTAGCTATATTACATCCCTTAGTGGGTACAAAAGTCGTACCCTTGGACAACAAATCACAGTCAATCACATTAATATTCAACGATGAGAAGTTAAATACATTACATTCACCTTTTGTATCTTTCAATATAGTACAAGAATCACTGCTATCGTCTTCCGTCCTTAATTGTGGCCCCAACAGCCTCCTCTCCGATTGTCCCTCTGATAAGGTGCATAACCTCCTCGACCCCTGTTCTCCAGATATGACCCTTGTGAAGGGGTCTCCCTGTTGTACTTGTCCCTGAGTCTCTCAGACCTCCTTAGGGGTGGGTACTCCTCGTTCTCTAAAAAACCCTCTTCATTGTTGTTAGCATTTGGTTCATTAAAATTATACCCACTCCCCCAAGCCTGAGATTTAGGAGGTTCCGGATAAACAGTGTTGTTCCTATACTGTGTCCCTTTTGATTTTTTTAAGTTTTTTATTTTTTATAGTGTCAGTTTGGTGTTCGATACTCTTGAAAATACGGTTATATTCGAACACATTATTTTTGTGGGCCGTATCCTCTATTATTTTCTTGTCAAGGTCTGTTGCTTCAGTCATCAATTTGGTAATAGCTTCCTCGTTATGTTTGAAAACTAGCTCCATATACTCGGAGTCATGTCTGTCAAACAGTGCCAAAAGTTATTTTTATAAGTTAGAATTTAACACAAGTCCAGTAGGGAAACACCACATATGTAAACCCTTGTTAACCAGTCTCTGTTTAAGGCATTCTTTAAAATAAGCGTCATCAAGTTGCATTTTTTTTTAATTTTTAGAAGTACATAATCTAGCTTATGCAATTTATCCAGGTAAGTGGTATTACTTACAGTTTCTTCGCCCGTCAGTCTGGGATTACTCTCTAGCCATTCGTTCATTATGAATGGCTGATGTGGTAATGTTGCCTTTCTATGCATTCCATTATTCATTTCACTATTCCCAGCTTGGTTGGCCGTAAAGCCATTACCTCCTCCTCGATTACTGAAGTTGAAATAGTCACCAACAAGCTGGTGGCATGTATTACTGTTATTTCGCTGTATTTCAAATATGTTTAAATCTATATTGTTTATCAAATGTTGAACAGAAGGCCGTCCATTTTCGTTCATTGTATGTACTTCCTGGTTAGTGTTGTTGGTGCTATTGCATGCTGTCGTCATGTGGGCTTGCTCTATCCGGTCTAGTCTTTGGGATAATCTCTCCAGTTGATTTGTCAAATTTTCAATTGACATATTGAAAGATTGTGAAAACAGCAGTTGCTGTGATAAGTCAGAGCCTTGTTCTTGAATGTCTGAAGTCATACTGCAGCCACAGCCTGAGGAAACCAACTAAACCTATCTGAAAATGCACAAATCAAGGTCCAAGGCTCTGGAAAGTACAAGCCGTTCTTTAACTCACCTTAATAAAACTGCGTAAAATCCAAGTATACAAGTGTGCTAAAAAGTTTAAAATCCAGTATTTCCACAAGCGCTTTCATCTCTGACCATTCAGAGACTTTATCAAGATAGTAAAAAGCACATCATGCATTATTCAAATATCCCCCTGCCCACCTTTTCATCCAATAGAAACAGTGCATATAATGATGTTAAAGTAACACTTACTTTTTCATAATGAAAAACATTTTTTTTATAACTTGATCCAAGAGTTGGCCCTGGGCCATTGCAAGTTGAAAGACAGGAAGCATTATGGCAATTAAGAACAAATGCAACTCAATGGCCAGGTTTTAATGACACTTTCGATGGCATAAATTTTAAAATTAAAGGCATTGGAAAGATGAATGAGTTGCTGCCAAAATTCTTTATGTGAATTTTTATTAGGACTATAATGAGGTATGTATGCTTAAATATAACTATCTTGAATAATTTGGGGTTTATAATTTTATTTAACAATTTTATGTGATGAAAAGTGGGCTAGTATATAAACATTACATCATATGTAAAAAAGTGTCCTTTTGGTAATAATTTTTTCATTATGAAAAAGTTAGTGTTACTTTAACATCATTATATGCACTGTTTCTATTGGATGAAAAAGGTGGGCAGGGGATATTTAAATAATGTATAATGTGCTTTTAATATCTTGATAAAATCTCTGAATGGTCAGAGACAAAAGCGCTTGTGGAAATATTGGATTTTAAACTTTTTACCACTTGTATACTTGGATTTTGCACAGTTTTATTAAGGTGAGTTAAAGAACAGCTTGTACTTTCCAGAGCCTTGGATCTTGATTTCTGCATTTTTGGATAACCTGAGATGCCAGTCAAAATGAATTTGCCAGGGTCAAATTAAGGGTTTCTTCCCTGTATGTCAACAAAGCTTGTACTGTATCCTTTGAAGCTCTTCAGACATGAATCTTGTTTCTACATGACATGTACTCTTTTGGTCAGCCTACATTCCATTTTTTGTGGTTAGATGTAAAGATAATGACCCATGTTGACGTCTGCTGCTGTACTTTGCAGTAATTCAACACAAGGTTATCATCAGCTATTCAGTATGTGATCCAGTGAAACGGACTGTAGTGCCTTAATTCATGTCTACATGAGCAAAAAATAATCAACTTCAACAACTGGCTTAGCTTTTGGCGTCATTTGAAGGGGTAGAATATTTGTCTGCCAGGGAGGGCACAATCAACAGACCATGTTGCTTCTCCAGGGATGGTCTGCACCTGTCCCTCTAGGTTTCTGAAAAATGGCTCAGACATCCTTCACCCTGATGTTGCCATTTTAGGCAATGCCAACCAGATATACCTAACAACATAACTGTATTAGCAAAGGATAATATGAAGGTGTTACTGATCAATGCTGGGAGCATAAACAAAAAAAACTCTACTCCCTACAAGTCCTCCTCACCTTGAAGGATGTAGACATCAGAGCACTGACTGAGACACAATTCAAATTGGAACAAGTACTCTGTGTGTGCTATTATGTTTTCCAAACATTTAGTCCAGCTACTATGCTGGAGAAAAAAAGGTGGAGGTGTCTTGATGTTTACCAGGACGTGTCTTAAATCTAGGCTGGATATGCAGCATGATGCATTAAGACTTCATGTCCAAATCATCAGTAAAGTCCCTTACCCCATTACAGCCAGTTAGAGAACTCCCTCAATGACCCAAGACAGACATAGTACCTACTTACAAGAACTGGATTCACTCAGCATTAAACCCAAAACCATTTTCCTGGGTGACTAACTTTCCAACTATAGATTGGGAAACCTACATCCACTAGTCTGCAAGCACACAGATTCCTGGACTTAGTCAATACAAATGCTCTGGAACAACTGGTGAGAGTAACCCCAGGGGGCAAAATATCCTTGACATTACCCTTACTAATATGGGCAACTCATGTTCCACCCCTTGCATATCATTTTTACTCACCAGGTCAGACCATAAAATCATTTGCCCTGAAATAAAATTGAAACCTGAGATCCCAGCAGCCCCTATAATCTGCAGAAACTCCGCCAAGGCAAATTTCCTACTTCAAAGCAATACCATAGCAAGTTTCAAATCCCCTAAACCTGTTAAACTCCACTCAGTAAGCAAAAACATACACCACTAATGTGTACCATCATGTCAAAGCTGCATATAATCAGCTGTAGCTTGTAGGAACAAGTGTAAGGCTAACCCCAAAATCAAACCTCCCTGGTGGAACTACAACATAAACAAGCTTTACAATAAAAGGAAGAGAATCATAACCAAACAACAGATGAACAATCCACAGTAGGCTAGAGCCATCTTCTTTTTATTGTCCAATAAAACTCCCTCTCTCACTTGTGGTTACTGTGGCTTTAATTTGTGCAGGGTTTTGCTGCTATCCTCATTCAACTTTGGCTAAAACATAGGAAATTTAACACAGGCAGTGACCACTGAAAAGTTGAATTCACGACATAACCACTGCATAACAATCTATCTCCATCTATGAAGGAACATATGAAAAGCCCTACTCCCACATGTAATATACTCAATGAATTTACAGACAGACAGACCACTGCACTAAATATTACATCATCGGAAACATAGCCTCTTACAGTTTTGTATAGTACCCTCCTGAAGAATACAACAATGGGCATTTATTTTTCCTGCAAGCATAACTCTCAACTTTGTAGCGCAAGACATATGGACAAAGGCATACATAATGGGGTGGAGGGGAGGCCCAAAAATAGGGACAAACATTTTACATATTGTCCTTCTAAGCTTAGAAAGTTGACAGAATAAAACACTTTGCTCTGGAACAATGTGAATTTTCTAAAGGGTATGCAGTCTGAAACTCAAATGGTTGTCGTTATTTTCTGATTCTAGACCTGTGATGATTTGCCAGAAAACCAAAACTTTTATGAGGAACAGAACAAAAACGAGGCAAAAAAATCTAGACATTCTGTGAAAATCTGGACAGTTGAGAGGTATGCCTGGAAGTTATTGTCTCCCACTCTACAATCTCATGTACCAGTGTACCTATAAAGTCACCAGATACCTAAAGACCTTATTCATGAAGATGACAGACTGGACCACATTAGGTGTCTTCTTCAAATAATTTATGATTCAGGTTCACTCAGATTTCTGGTTTAGTCAGGACTGTGTGACTATATACACACAAAGGAATGCATGTTCACATGTATTGTACTTTACTGGTTTAGTCCAGACAAAAGATACATTATACCTTCAAACACAACCTTATTTTCTTCCATCTTTGCTTCATCCCTCTCCATACCCGATACATAGCCCATTTTAACATACCCTTTTTTTTTTTTCTTGAGGACTGTAACACATTTATGACTCAAATGACTTCTGCAGATATGAAACAAAGTATATTACTTGCCTTACTGATCTCTGTGAACCTTAAACATGACTCCTGTAACATGACTCATAGTAAAGGAGATTTTCTTTAATGCAATGGCAAAAGATTCTACTTGTCTGCTGCACGGTGTGTGACACGAAGGTGTAGTGAAACAACAAAAACTTCATCCCCCTCAGGCTCTTATTTCAGTCTTCATTTTCTTCTTTGTTTGTGCCCCCCCCCCCTAAAAAACTAATTCTAATAATAACTTTACTTAAAAATAATGAGGATTATGCAGATTAGATGGTTCTGATGGAGAATTTCTACAAAGAATATCCCCTGTTATGCACATGGACAACAGGAAACATCTATCTTGGGAAACAATTATCTGTAAAAAACTCAGACTCCTGATCACTATATGTCACAAAATGCTATGCAGAAGCTCAGAGTTCAAGGAATCAATGGACACAAACATATTTCCTTTAAGTTTTAAAAGCTGTAAGCAGTCAGGCAAACTACGGCTCATACAACCTGGTAAGCAGAATGCAGTTGGAATTGCAGTAATAACATTAAAAAGTCATCTTAGCACTACAGTCTGAAAAACTAAAACCACTCAGCTAGCATGTCAAGGAGCTACCACATATTTTGATCTGCCCCTGGCCCCGCCTATTACAAATAAATTTTCAGTTTGTGTATAATTACACATTATTTTCACAGGATTCTTATCACATTAGTATGTGTGTATATGTGTGTGTGTGTGTGTGTGTGTGTGTGTGTGTGTGTGTGTGTATATATATATATATATATATATATATATATATATATATATATATAGACACACACACACACACACACAGTGGATATAAAAAGTTTACACACCCCTGTTAAAATGCCAGGTTTTTGTGATATAATATCATGACACTGAAATAATCCCCCCAATTACAAACTTATTAGGCAAGACAGAACCATGAAGAAAGGTGTTAGAGTAGCCATTCTCTTCTCCTCCTACCTAAATTTAACACCTTATACCAACCTCATACCTAAATTCTAACTTTAACACCTTATACCAAACCCATACCTAAATTCTTCACAGCTGAAATGACCATCACTCTACTAAAGATTAATAACCATAAAGGTATAGTCATAGCTACGCTTTACATCCCACCAGGAAACAATATCCCCATTCTATAAGATATATCCTAGGGGATGTTAACATCAACTGGTCTTCTAGTCACTCTACCACTACTTCCCATAACCTAAACCTATACGGTTTCTCTCAATTAATCAACTCTCCTACTCGACCCAATAAAGACACCTCCTCCGGTATTATTCTTCCACCCCAACAGTATCTCTGACAGTGGTATCTTGCCCAACTCCCTCAGTGACCACCTTCCTGCCTTTGCAACCTGCTCCCCATCCCCCCTACACTTACTACACAACTATATTACAACATGCACCTTCGGTAACTTTAATCCTCAATCCTTCTCTGATACCTTAAAACTAATAAATTGGAGCCCTTTGAAAACTCTTCCCCTTGACAACGCTGTTGACTACATTTAATTCTGTATTCACCAACATACTAAATACCTTTGCCCCTCCCAGAACTAAAGTCTTTTGGCTTTTCCCGGTTAGGGGTTGCCACAGTGGAACTCCGGTCCGCTAATGATTGGCAGTGGATTTTTACGGTGTCAAGTTGCCAGCCAGACACCCAACCTTCAAAGAAGGCACACCCATTCATGCACACACCTACCTGCATGTCTTTAGATGTTACTCAACCATGGGAAGGACATGCAGACTACACAGAAGGTGCTCCAGCTGAGAATCGAACGGTAGAACCTCTTGCTGTGAGCCAACAATGCTAACCCGCTGCACCACCACGGCCACCCTCCCAGAACTAAAAGAGTGAAATCCAAAATTGCCCCATGGCCCTCCAAAAACACCATCACTCTTATGCACTCACATGACAAAATTTGGAAACTCCACCAAAAACTCAAAACCCTACATTCTCAATCAATATAAACAACTGCACAACACCGTAAAACACTTCGATCGTAGATCCTACTACTCAAAACTCCAAAACAACTGCAAATCTAATCCTACGAAATTCTGGGGTAGTATCACCACCCTCTTCAAACCTGGCAGAAAAGGAAACCCCTGTCCTGACCCCTCTGCTCCTGACCATACCATAGCCACCAACTTTAACTCCTTTATTGACTCTATAGCCAAACTTACCACATCTTTCCTGTTAGCTCACTAGCCTCTTCTGCCCCAATCTCCACCAACCTCTCTTCCCCTGCCACCAATTCCACTCTCCCCCTCCCACCTCTGCCCCTCTCTTAACCAACCCCTCTTCCTCTGCCAATAATCTTACCTTCCCCCCTCTTTTCTCCCTCAAACCAATCCCTGTCAACACTGTTAAAAAACTTCTCAGTAAATTAAAACCTTGCTCTAATGCCCCATATAACCTTCCATCAAACTTTCTAAAATTAGCTGCTGACAGCATAGCCTACCCCATCTGCATTCTCATCAACCGCTCCATCCTGGAATCCTATGTATCCCTGCTTTGGAAAAAGGCATTCATCATCCCCTTACCTAAGGGAGGCGACAACAATGACATCCCTAACTTCTGCCTCATAGCCATACTCTCCCCTATCGCAAAAATACTTGAAAAATGTATTCACCAACAATTTCTTTCCTTCCTCTTATACAATAACCTCCTGTCCCCTACACAACATGGTTTCAGACCCCACATAGTACTTCCTCAGCCCTCTTATCCTTCCTTGACATAATCAACCATGCCCAAGACTCTGGTAATATTGTATCCTCTCTGTTCTTAGACTTATCAAAAGCCTTCAATACCATTTCCCATAACCTATTACTGTCAAAGCTCTCACACCTCAGTCTCTCTCTCCCAACTATAAATTGGTTTTCCAGCTATCTTTCAAACAGGCAACAGTCCATTAAATGGAACAACTGCACCTCTTCTTTCCTTGATACCCTCACAGGAGTGCCCCAAGGGTCTATCTTAGACCCTTTACAATTTAATATCTTTATTAACGATTTCCACCATTGCATGGCCAGTGCTAAACTTGTCCAATATGCGGATGACTTTACTATCATCTGCTCAGCTGATTCTCTCCCCAGACTTATCCAACTAACACAGGCTGTCTTTAGTTGCACTGAGACCTGGATGCTAAATAACCATCTAGCCCTTAATGCAACTAAAACTAAACTCATGATTTTTTACCCTACTAAGAACTACACAATAGACAAAAACTCTTTCACTATAAAAAGCCAAAACATGACTCCCATTAAACTAGTCCCTCACACCAAGCTTCTCGGAGTCTTTACTGATCAACATCTAAAATTTGACATACACATTCAAGAAAACATCAAGAAAACCCACTAGAAGCTAGGTATGCTTTACCGCCATAACCACTACCTAACCTCCTCAACTAGGCTTACCCTGTCTAACACTTACCTCCTTCCTCTCCCTCCTATATGGTGCTTCAATTCTCACCAACCTTCAAAGTACCTTCAAAACTAAGCTGGCCTCCTGCCACGATAAAATCTCCAAGTTTGCTACAAATTCCAAATCTTTCTCTCACCACAGTATCTCCTTACATTCACTGAATTGGTTAGAATCCCCCAATCATCTCTCTTTCATTCAACTCTCTACTGCCCATAAACTTATTTTCAACCCTTCCCACTGCCCTTCACTGTCGTCCACACTCACAATGCACCTTCCTGGCCGTTCTCTTAGATCCAATAATCAGAACCTACTTGAACTGCACAAACCTCTTCGTACTCCTGGCCAATCACTATTGGCCTTCTCTCTTGCACGAAAATGGAACTCGCTTCCTCCCCATATTCGGACCACCCAAAATCCTTCTGCCTTTAAGTCCCTTCTCTACTCTTATCTCTCCTCCACCTGGGAATGCTCCTGCTCCCACCCCTCCTAAACTTCCCCTACACATTTCTTGCAATCAATCTCCACATCTCAACCTCTAGCTTCCCCTTTCTGTTCCTTCTCCAGCTTCTCTCCTTAAATTGTGTAACAACTATGTTCTTCCAAAGAAAAAAAAAATATGTACTATCTCAGTTGACTGTTTTTCATTACAACTTCTTGCTTTAAAATTGTATTAACTGCCAATACATTTTGAATGTAGTTGAAACTTTTTTTTCCTATAACTGTATTAACTGGCAACAAATTCTGTATGTACTTGGAGCTTTCTCTCTAATAACTGCATTAACTGCCAATATATTTTTTGCATGCACTTGGAGCTTTTCTCCCCGGGCCTCCATTGAAAAAGGGCTCAATATTGGCCCAATGGACTATTCCCGGTTAACAAACTACAAATAAAATAAATATGAAAAATGAGACCACAATAAATCATTTCAAAACTTTTCCCACCTTTAATGTGACCTATAACCTGTACAATTCAATTGAAAAACAAATCTGTTACGAGAAAAAATATATATATACAAAAACATACAATAAGCTGGTTGCATAAGTTTGCACACCCTTAAACTAATAGGTTACATATTGAAAGAACGAAAGTTACAAAGTGTGAATGCTTAGATGAGCGAAAATGCCACCAACTCGAAGTCTGTTTTTTTTAATGCAGTACAGTGAAGATCGGAATATTTGCCCTACTGCAATCTCAGAGTTGGAATATATATTTAGCGGGGGTGTTGGGGGCTCAGCCCCCCACAATAACGTTTTCGAGTTGTGGCGTTTTCGCTCATCTGACCATTCGCACTTTGTAACTTTCGTTCTTTCAATACAGACCCAAACTAATACTTTAGCACCTTTTGATTTAATTACAGCATTCAGTCTTCTTGGGTAATACTGCGGTGGTGGTGCTGCGGTAGCGTTGTCGCCTCACAGTTAGATGTTGCACATTCGATTCTCAGTTAGAGTGTCTTCTGTGTGTCGACATGCGTGAATGGGCATTCCTTCGTTGAAGGTTGTGCGTTAGGCCCGGCAAGCCAGCACGTAAAAATCTACTGCCAATCATTAGCGGACCGGAGTTCCGCTGTGGCGACCCCTAACCGGAAAAAGCCGAAAGACAGTTTTATTCAGTCTTCTTGGGTACACACCTGTCATAGTAATCCAAAGCAGAAAAACGATTAAACCAAGAAGCAACAGCTCACGGCCAGAGCAAACACCAGAACCTGGAAGCAAATGTTCTTCAAACAAAAATCTTTTATTCGCACGTTCGTTATCCACAGAAAACAGACAGCTCACAGATAAAGACACTGATGCAGTCAAGCGCTTTCGCCCGGGCTCTCCCAGGCTTTTTCAAGACAATTAAAACTGGGAATACCTTCCGTTTTTATATGCTTTTTCCTTCCCAATCATGTTATTATTGGTTGTAATTAATTTAAATTACTTGCGCTTAATTAAGCAATCCCTGGTGCTAAAAGCCATCTTAGCAAATTCATTTCAACTTTTCTTAAAAACTTCATTAAATAAAAATATTACACAAAACGTTTTCACTACATACCATAACATTATTACATACAATATTAGGAGTCCACAAACAACAAATTTAATTAAAACATATAAAGTAAAAAGTTTGTTTTACTTGAAAGAGACCTAGTAGTTGAAAAAATGTATAGAAATTAATGACTACAAGAAAATTTTATTAGAGTGCAATCCTTCATACTTTTAAATAGTTTATATAAATAAATAACTGCCATAAAACATTAGTTATTAATCATAATATGGGTCACTTAAATATACCAATATAAGCTACTTCCTATAAGAATAAATACTCAATGTTTAAAAAAGTTCTGCTAAAAAACATTAATAAAACACTTTTAAATATATTTATATATTATGTCTACTTAATAAAGGATCTTGCTTTACTATATGTTGTGCAAATTTGAATTAGTGCCAAACAAGTGTGGACATTGTGAACTTCTTTTTACCTAGCCAATACTGAAGCTGTCATCCTGTATTCATCCTTGCTCGCAACAAACAGACATGTCTTTAGATATAATATTGCTTCAATCAACAAAAAACCATTAGGAACATTTATCACCTTTGCATTGGGTGATTCCACTATAGTCTTGCTCTTCGTAGTTTAAGGGCACTGTTAATACTTATGGCGTCATTAAGACCTGGTGGTTTTGTGGCATTTAGTTTAATTTGCCATAATAATTCTTTATATTCAAGAGATGCCAGCACGTAAAAATCTACTGCCAATCATTAGCGGACCGGAGTTCCGCTGTGGCGACCCCTAACCGGAAAAAGCCGAAAGACAGTTTTATTCAGTCTTCTTGGGTACACACCTGTCATCAATTAAAGAGACTCTGATTAACCCCAAATAAAGTTCACCTGTTCTAGTAGGATTTTCCTGACATTTACTCAGTTGCCTGCTACAGCAAAAGTCATGGTTCGCAGAGAGCTTACAGAGCATCAAAGGGATCTCATTGTTGTAAAGTATCAGTCAGGAAAAGGGTACAAAAAAATGTCCACAGCACTGGATATATGTTTAAAATGTATAGCAGGAAAACATATTTGGGATTTGGATCATGTGTTGGATGCGGTTGTGCGTGAACAAAATGGAGTGGATGAGATTCGTTGCAGTCTTTCTGCTGGGTGTCCTCCAACCCCTAAAAAGAAATCATTAGTACATCGGCAAGCTCAGTTTTTAACTATTCTGGAGCACAAGATATATACCAATATACAGTTTGTGGAAGCTATTGCAAACTTATTACAAATTGATTTAGAGATTTGTAGCATGGCATCAGCAGTCAGATTTCAGTTGATTGCTGATTTTATTTGACGATCATTACTTCAAGGAATAATAACACAGATGGGGAATTCTTCAGTTCACATACACTTGTATTATGCACTTGGGTGTGTCTACATTAATCCGCAGCATGTACTTTCGGCAATTTGTGCGTCGGTTGAATGTGTTTTCAGTTAAATGCGCTTTCGTTCAGTTCAGCTCGGTAGTGTTATATTCGGTAAAGCGTGTATTCGGCCATGTGTCCTAGATCCATATATATATATATATATATATATATATATATATATATATATATATATATATAGCTATATCAATATCTATCTATCTATATATATATATATATATATATATATATATATATATATATATATATATATATATATATATATATATTTGTTTTTTTTTTGGTGAAACTATTACATCACATATGCATGAACGACTAACAAGAATCAAACTGGGGTAATGAGGGCAGGTAGAATAATAAATACTATTTCTCTGCTGTTGCTTGTAAGTGCATCGCATTTTCCTAAACACATTTTCTTTAGTCATCCACAATACTACTTATACCAGAGTCAACAACAACTACTACTGTTTTATACAACAAAAATAAGTGTAGCTGCAGGGCAGACTAATAATTTTAATACACACCAAATGCTCGGGTTTGCAGGCTTTGTTTACTTCTGATGAGATATAACATGCAGAGAACTGGGCTGATGAAAATACAAGCTCTTGACAGTGATCACATTTCATTCCTCCTGGGTTGCCATTAAAAACAAACAAAAGACAATTCTGGCACAGAACTTTAACTAAGTTTAGGAAGTCTGAATGAAACACATACAGTATGGGAAAAATGAACATCAGAAATGTTAAGAACTCTGGATGATTCGAAATACCAAACAAACATTGACTAAAAAAAGATTTCTAGACTAAAACCCAGAATTCTTAATTGTCAGAAATGTGGCAACCCTACAAGAAACCAAGACAAATCATCTACCAGAAGAATGGCCTTACAACATTTCCTAGAAAACTGAAAAAAGTCAGGCTCAGACAAATGTGCATCCATTTATATGGCAGGAAACAGGAGTTGTGTCTAACAAAATTCCAGCTTTCCACTCTCTCTAGACTTGGCTTTGCATGTATAAACACATCAGCATGCAACTCATTATGGAGTAACTTTGAAGAAACACCATCACTGTTACTGCCGAAGGAAATGCACTCAGAAAGTCTAACCTCTTTCTTAAACCAGAAATAAATTTGCCCATCTGTGACAAAAGAAAAGTACCCACTTTATACAACACAGAGGCTCATAACATTATTCCCCAGTGAAAAATGCGATGATCTCATTAAAAACTAAAGGGTGTGTTAGCATAGCTCTGCAGACAAAAGCTGGGCTTTAGAGTTTGGCGTAATCAAAGAATTCTAAAAGGCTCCTTATTTTCAGTAACGCGACATCTAGGAGATGCTAAGTCATCTTAGAGTACTGCAAATCAAGCATATTAGTACACCTTTCACAACAACGAAATACATCCCAAATACAATCCACATGGCAGTAAGCTTGGGTACCTCCGAATATGTTGGCCAAACACAATGTATGAAACAATAAATGACAGTGCAAAGTATACACGTTTATTCACATACACGATTAGTTGTTTTGGAAACTCCATGCGACACCTACAGTCAGGAGAAGGCTTATGTTGCAGTATTCTAGAAAATTATAACTTTCAGTGAGAGTCTAATTTGTTTTATACACTTTAATTATGCTGTCTTAAAAATTTTGTGGCTCGATTAAGGACTCCTAGGGTATGTAGAAATTAAGAGAATAAGCTTAAGTTGTATGTAAAAATTAAAGGACGAGGGCTGATCATGTTAAAAGTAAATACGAAGGCCAAGAATATTCTTGATGTTCTAGAAGACCTTCAGTGCCATACGAAGCAACATGCACATGAAACTTAACTTGTGGATAGTGAAGCACAGAATGGGTTATTGCAAACAGAGCACTGACAGCTCTACCAATTTATTTTCCTTATGTTTTTCATTCCTGTACAACTGATTACTGAAAATGGAAATGTAACAGTTTGAAAGTCTTATATCAACTTACACATCAAGCCTGTTTCCAGATGTTGGCATTATGGAAAGTACAATTAAGGACATCTGCTAGGTAAGCAGCCAGTCTGAGGTTTAGTTATCTAACAAGTGACACACTTACCGTTAGAGAGAGTGCCATGCAGAAGAAGGTAAACCGCTTTATATGTGTTTTGGTAACTGGACTGTTGCTATTCACCATTTTACTGCTGGGATTATTCTAGAGTAAAACAAACAAAATACAGTTGGTTGTACAGCAGAAGACAATGTCAGATATCAGTAATTATCCCTATAAAACTGAGAAAAAATAAGTATTCTGTTTTAATTTGTAAAGGTAATTAAGAGCTCACCTGGATCTGTATCCAAAATGTTTTTGATGCTTTACTCATTTCACTTTTTCTTTTATATCTTTTTAACATTTGTAGACATATTATAAGAGCCATAAAACCCAGTGACCTGAAGCCATTTTCATGGACACTTGCCAATAAATATGTACTCGTTAAAGTGAAAAAACTGCAGCAATTTCTAAAAGGAAATTATGAACTGGACACAATCTGTCTAGAAAAATGGCACAATGGTTACAGAATAAGAAAAAAAAATATTAAACCGATAGCAATTCAGATGCCTTATTATCAGTTACACTGTATATAGTTACAGACAACAGCTCTCAACCACATATACATTATATGCACTGACGCACCTCTAAGATTATTATATGTGAATCCGACAGTGTAAATCTGAAAGAGAGATATCTATTAATTTATACAATAAAATTAACGCATATGGCATATTCAGTGTCTATAGACAATATTTATCAAACTTGTTTTCAGGAATTATTTTCCATTCATAGGAAATTACTAGGCTAATGGCCCTTGGGCCCTTACAAGCCTAGCTAAGCTCTAACCTTATTTCCAAGATCAGCACCTATTGCCCCGTCCAAGAGGGACACAGATGGAACCCCCGGGTTGAATTTATGGTTACCCATCTAATCGTCCAGATTGCATTTGAAGAGGGCCAATGAGGTGCTCTGTTTGACATGAAGTGGGAGTCTGTTCTAAAGGTGTGGTAACCTCTGGGAGACAAATCTGTCCCTCAAGCAGGTTTTATTAATGTCACATATCAGGTTAAGGTCTTTAAAGTGAGTAACCCGTGTACTATTTGACTTGTGGATATGAGTAACCCGAGTACTATCTGACTTGTGGATATGCAGCACTTCCAATAATGCAGGGTCAGAGATTGCCTTATATGCAAGGCAGAAATCGACTCAGAGTACTCTGTATGAAACAGAATAAAGTAACAGTGATTTCAGACAATACACATAGGACAGATGCTGAAGACCTTGAATTTTCCTTGTGAGGAACCTCTGTGGTCTCTGCAATTGCTTGGAAAGGTATATACCAAAAGGATGTTGTACTCAATTATTGGCCTGATGAGGGAAGAGTACAGGGAGGTTATAACTTCTTTTTTTTCTGGAGGCAATGCCCTTATTTATAAGATGAGCAATATAGAATGCCCAACTTACCACTGTGGAGACATGGTGATCAAAGGTAAGGTTGCTTGTCAACCTGTGTGCCCATGTCTCTCACCACTGAGGGTGTACTTGGGGTGTTGCTATTGATTTGGTAATTAGCAGGAACATCGCTCTTATCGAAAGGGATGATAATATATTATTTTGCATTGAGTTTAAGGCCATGACTTTGGCACCAGTTATTGCTTTGTGTAAGACCCTCTTGTAGGATACTGACATCATTTGGAGATTATATGACTGCTCCCAGTTTGCAGTAATCAGCAAAGCTTGTCAGCCATAGACCTTTAGTTTGACTTGTACTTCGGAGAAATAGATTCCAAACAGTAGAGGTCCCTGGACTGATCCCTGTGGAACACCACTGGTTACAGGTCTGCTGTTGTGGGGTGGATTCCCCTATTTTGACTTTATGAGTTCTGTCATTGAACCAGTTAGCTACCCATCTAACGATACAAGGGCTGATACCTAGCTAGGTGAGTTTGTCAATGATACCAAAGTGGGGGATACTGTCAAAAGCCTTGGCTAAGTCTAGGCAGGCTGTATACACAGATCTCACCCCTCGTCCAGGGCCTTGGTGACTGTCTCAAAGAAGTCCACCAGGTTTAACAGGCATGACCTCCCTTTGACAAATTCAAACTGAGTAGGATCAAGTGTTTGGAAATGACTATATCTTTGCTGATAAGGTCCATGATGATTTGCTCCATGGCCTTGCAGATAAGGCTAGTCAGGCTAATAGGTCTAGAATTCCCAGGGTCTGTGGAAGCACCATCTTTGTACAAGGGAGCAATGGAGGCCATTTTCCATTCAGCTGGGACGAAGCCGATGCTTAGACTACGACTGAAAGAGTACCCAATGGTGTTGCTAATTCTTGTTGGAGCCCATGTAGGATGCAGCCTGAGATGTTATCAGGTCCCATAGATGCTGTGTTTTTGGCCTTAGAGAGGGCTTTTATGACCTGCTCTTTAGAGATACTAGGTAGGTGACAGGTGGTAGGGATGTCATGGTGTACGTGTGGCAGTGACAGGGGAGTGAAGTTTTCACACAACCTATCAGCCAACAGGTTAGCTATGTCCACAGGCTCAGTATATGTGGTATCATTAACTACATTTGGCACAAATCTGGGCCTTTCCTTTTCAGTTACAGATGTGACTAAAGAACACCTTATAGTTGTCCGTAGTTGAGGAAGCTAATCTGGATTCGCAGTTTGCTTGGAGGACTTCACAAGAAGTCTTATTTACATGCTTAAGCTGAGAAGGGAGTGATTCCAGTTTAGGGCACTCACTTCCTCTTACTCTTAGACAGCAATTTCTTCTTCTTACTGTAAAACATGTTAATGGCAGTTGGCCACTAGGCAGGTTTGCTCTTCCTTGAGGAGCTTGTTTTGGTCCTGTCAGGTATAGCCAAGCCAACGCAGTTATACAGGTGTTTGTATAAAGTACTGGTGCAGAACTCAGCATAGTTGCCAGTTCCATCTGAGGGGGGAGGTGCAGTGAAGCTATTTATACCATCTCTTAAGAGATTATAATCTGCTTTGGAGATTTTTTTTTTACTTTAGTTGCTGCTAGGGGGGGGGGGGGTCAGGTGTGATAGTTACGTTGAATTACTGTTTTGTGGTCAGTTCTCAACACGGAAGACCTCACAGTGGGGGTGCTACAGTGGTCCCCCATACTGGTAAGCACCAGATCCAGGATGTTGGCACCTCTTGTGGGGGTGTCAACCAACTGGTCCAGGGCACTGAAGTTAACCAGGTCAAGGAACCTTTGGGCAAATGAGTTTGAGCATGAGTAATTTACCCAGTTAATGGATGGGTAGTTAAGGTCGCCCAAAACCATGGTACTTAGATGTATCTTGATAGACTCAAGTAGATCCAAATAGGCAGAATGGGCATCCTGATTCATGGAGGGAGTCCTGTAGCTGGCAATAACGTGAATAGATGTCATACCAACAGTTAATTGCACCTGTAGTATCTCCAGGGAATCATACTTTTTAACCAACCTGGAGGTGTATTTATCTTTAATGAATATTGATACAGTGTCTCCTTTAGTTTTCACACCTTCAGTCTGTGGTCTGAACGTGTGGAAGGAGGTGTAACCCAGTGCAGCCTTGAACCAGGTCGTTGTGACTGCACAAATGTCTGCGTCTTCCAAGGTGAGGGCTGCTTCCAGTGAGTGCAGTTTCAAGTTAAGACTCCTAGTGTTTAGCAGCATAACCTTGTGGTTGTTTTTAGATGGAGTTTTTATGTTGGGAATTTTGTTCTTGAGACATTGCCTAAAAAAGGCGAAATCCCATGGGTGACAGAGGAAGATCATCTCTGGCAAAGCATCGAGGTCTGTCGATCATGTTATCCCAGACTGACAGATACTGGATCCTCTTAGAATGACTCCTTTTTCTCCATATCATTTTAGTGGGCATTGGAGGGCAAAAAATACTGCACATCCTTAAGAAATCCAAACAAATAAGCATACCTTTTACATAATACCATAAACTATAAATAATCTTTAAAAAAAGAACTGTTTAAAGTTACAGTGATTTGACATATCGAGGAATTTGACAGCAGCCAGTTTCTTTTGTAGTAATCTGCAAGTTATCTGAAAGCAGTACTTTAGTCTGCCACCAGATGGCAGTCGCACACAGGTACCTTCCACTATTAGGGATTAGCTAAACTATCTTAGACCTGTGATTCGCCAAATACTTATTTAATGCAGGGCTCAGGTCTGCCAATTAATTTGCAGTGGATCCAGTGTTAGCTCACTGATTACAGCAGTGGAAACACTATGGATGATGCACTTGTCAAGTATTAGAAGTTAGCAAAGTATTAGAAAAACAAGTTTGCTTTATAATTGCAGCACATATTACTTATTTTGATGTCCAACTATATCAATCAGATCAGCATTTTTATTAGCTGTCATAACAATCACTCAAAAGTTGCTCAACAGACTGAGCAATATAAATACTTCCCAGGCACTCACTCCCACCCCCCATGCCCCCAGTCTGCTTATCTAGGTTGCCTAGGTCATAGGGCTTTAAACCTCTATGCCATGTAACCAACTGTGTATATGTCAATGCGACTGTGCCCTAACACTGAATTGTATTGTACTGGCAAATGCTTGGCCTTTTGCTACATTTGGGAACTCCTGAATAACATCAGAAAAAAACAATCAGCAAAGCAGCATGACTTAATGACAAACACTATACATTAACGTTGTCAGTTTCTCTCTTGTTATCTACTTTATTGTAAAGTTAGGTATAGCGTGAAGAAGCAACCAACTGGAAGCAAATACTATGATTCTGTGTCACTTTTAAGTCACAGAACATATTACTGGTGAAATCAGAGCACGTGCAGGAAATGCACAAGTAACTGAAGTGAAATTCTCAGGAGGGAGACTCCATGAGTCAAACTCATCAAAACTTCAACTCCTGGATTGATATTACACATAGGGCCCAATTCCAAAAGACTTGCTCTCAGTGTAAGTGACCACTTACACTGAGAGTAGGTGTTTTGAAATCCGGTCCCAAGTGTAAGCCTGTTTACAGATAGGCCTTACACCAAGTCACTTATACTGAGAGCAAGTCTTTCAGAATCAGGACAGATCTATGCTGAGGGAAACTCTTTTGGAATCTGGCCCATACACTGGGTCAGCTACAACAAGATTTAAGTTATACGAGCCCTTTTGTACTTTTACTGGGCGATTACTTCAATGTTGTAAAACTGGTACATGTAGGGAGGGTGGTGATGAAGTTTCATTCCTTGCCAGGTTCAGACTCCTGTTCTCCTACACAAAAATAACATTTGCAGTTTTTGTGGGTGTAACTTTTGATGTGTTAGACGTTCAATATTCTTCCTGGGAATTTCCCTTCTACAAACTGTAGTGGATCTGAGCTCTACATTAAGGGAAACAAAAATCTCAAAGCAATGCCTCACTGTTTGTTATTCCACAAACTCCTCTCTAGCCCACTGTTCTGAAATAGTTACTAGAGTACTATGGCACTGATCTGAAATAATTACTACAGTACTATGGCACCATTCTGAAACAATTACTACAGTACTATGGCACTGTTCTGAAATAATTACAACAGTATTATGGCAACCTTTAGGCTACATATGGCAGACAGTCCCAAGGAAGCTGGTTTACCTATTATGTGCACTAATTTTACTTCTCGAGGACTAAAACTAATCGCTCAAAGAGTCCAGATACTTAGAAACTGCACACACAGGTACAATCTGACCGAAAAGATGATTACTTAACCAAAAAGAGGTAATATTAGTAATTATCTTTTTTTTCATTTCATTGGTAACACAGACAAAAAATATTTCAGAGGTGATTCACAAACCCAATTGGAAAAACTTGTGCAGGGTCTCTGAGTAACGACTAATGCCATTTCAAAGTCAAACATCCATGCACAGACTTCAGCACCTCACTATATTGTCTCATGCAGTTAAGTTTCAACAGAAATAAAACTTTTAACACACTGAGAAATACAACAAATTATACATAAAGGTGGCATAACCATACAGCTTTATCACTCAGCAGGCATTATGTGACCCTAGTAAAATACCATAACAGCACCAAAGGTGAGAAATACAATTTACAAAATACAAAAATAGTAGTAATGTATTATTTACTTAACATGGTCTACTTTTGGGATTTATGCACTTCCCATGGGACACCAAGTCATTTGGCTACATTGCGTGACAACACTAAATACGTTATGGGAAAATCACAGCAGCACACCTGTTATTTGTTCTTAATTACAGTCTCAGACGAAATAAGGAAAATAGATTTAGAACTGTGTATCCAAACTTCCATCAGAAGAGTTCTGAAACGTCATATGTTCACGATATTCTTTACTGGTAAATCTTCAAGTTAATGGTAGTCTGCAGACAGCTCACCATCTTAAAGTTCCAGCATAAATTAACCAGTCAGGGCAAACTGAAGTGTATCTCTGTATCATCTGCAACCATTTTATGATTTGAAACTGAGGACTACAAATCCTAAATGAGCATGAAAGAATGTTTCTTTTTTTTTTTCAGGGGGTAGCTATTTCTGTAATCTCCAAAAGACGAATATGAATATAAATCCGGAAAAAGTATAATGCAGTAATTTGCTCAGTTGAATTAAACAGAATGAGACCAAGTAATGCCAACCATGAAAAGTACTAAAGCTGGAAACTTTAATTCTTAGACTATAAAAGTAAACAAGGGCTCTTCATTTCAAATTCAGAGCATTAACAATCAGCACTTGTCTTCATTTGGTATACCAGACGGCCATAAACAAAGGTGCACTTTCTTATCTTACATAACATTACTATTTTGGCCCACAGCGTTACTGGCAATGAAACTTCTATTGATTTAATTCAACAAATTAAATAATTTATGCACAAAAAAACTGACATAAAAATAAAATAATATACGGGAGGGGTATTTGAAAGCAAACTCCTGGTGACTTGGGTGAGTAATGGGTTCATTGGTAAATACTAGGCGATCAGTCTGCAGACTATTACAAGCCTAGCCAATAACCAGGGGTCAGAATCAAACACTTTACCTCGTATCTGTGAGGTTGAGACCTTCCCTCCTCCTCAGAGTTGCAGGGAGAACAGGTATGACTTATTCTGGTGAGAAATGTCAAAACGTTATAGTTAGACTGCGCTACTGAAGGCCATGACTTAGGAGTACTTTCTGGGTTGAACATGCAGGATGGCCAAGAAGGTGGGTTGCCCTATGGCAGATTCTTCCTTTCAGGTCTTGCCTCACTGCTTGGATAGCCTCACAATAAAATATCACTACATCATGGGGGTGAGGGTAGAGCCTAGGAAAAGCTCTGGACACAGGACAGCATATATGATAGTGTCAGCTGCTAGTTTTGCTTTGTGTTTTGATTTCTCTTTCCTGACCCGCTGATCAGTGAGACGGAGCCTGACGCCAAGGCGGCAGTAATGTGGGCACTAAGTTAGGAACATAGGTGAAACAATGTACATCAGAAGGTCAGCTGAAAGCATACCAGGAATCCATAAAAATGAAAGAAAGCCATAACAGTATGTCAAAATAACAGTCACTGTATGCATGGAAAGTAAAACAAAATACTTCCATGTCTAAGCAATTCTCTCATCTGTTGCAAAACCCACTTTGAAAGGGGTGACAGGTGCTGACTGAGGTTTCTTTTTGGGCATAAAATCTTGGCTAGGCTTGTAAGGGCCCCAGGGTCATTAGCTTACTAACCTCCTATGATCCTAAAAGAATAAAGACTTAGAAATCAAGGAGTAAAACAGCAAACCCATAACCTGATAAATGTCTGCTCATGTTGGTACTTAAATACAGGAAAGTTCTTAACATCAGACAATTCTTTGGAGTTCCTGGACCAGCCACCAATCAGTAAAAGTAAACAGGACTAAATAATTCATATGCTGTAAGAGTTTAGGACTGTCACTCTTGAATTTGGCAGAGTAAAAAAATCTGTAAAAACACAATCTTTTTGTTTTGATCCATTATTCGGTTTTAAGTAAATTGCATTACCCACAAACTACTGCCTACCTCTCTCCATAGGTCATCTCTATTTCTTTACAGTGCAAGGTTTTTACAAGATAGCTTAAACTTCCTGCTTAGGAATAAGAAAAGATTTTATACAGAAAAGAAACTCAATACAGCTGTAACCTTCACCCTGGTATTTGGAGGTTTGAATAAATATTGTTATTATAAGTAAGCACACTAAACTAAACTACTGGACAAATAATAACTAGAAAACTCGTATGAGAAAATTTAAACAAATTTAAAAGTAGACATCGAGAAGCAATTAAAACAAAAGTTAGCAGTGAAACAAACATTTTGTTCCTCATAGTTGTCAGTCATCCTGTGTCTCTGAGCTCGTCCACGATTCTGCTATAAAATCTTACTGACACCTATGTGACTTGCCCCTTTGGACCTGGGTCCCTCTGACAGGTGATGGAGGAACTGTTTGAGTGTAAGCATTAGTGGAAGATGGAAATTGAGGAGATCAGGATATCTTAGTACAGCACTAGTAAAACAACCACTTAGATTTTTTTGCTAATGCTAACTTGGCAGGGGTCACTATCATCACCACCACATGCAGTCAATTACCTTCAGCCCCCACCCCACCCCCACCGATGCCTGGCAATCTGACATGCAGTCAAAAGCACTGTCCCATCATGGGGAAGGTCCAGATTGCAATCAGCAGCCCCACCTTCCTTCCTGGAATGGGGAAGCTGACAAATGTCGCTCTTTCCCATTCTCTGCCTGGCTTATACAGCACCTGAGCCTCAGTAAAACTCAAATCATCTGTTTTGGAGTCAAGGTTTCATTTCTCTACACCACAGAGCTAGACGACATTTTGGAGGGAACATTAATGTCCCATCAGCCAGACTGGGCTGAGAAAACAGATTTCTCACTTCCAGGCAGAGATAGCTTGGATTGGGGGGGACTATATTTCCCACTCAGAAACCCCAAAGGTCACTATCCCTGTGCAAGAAGTGAAGAGTGAAGATCAGTGAAAAGAAAATGGACTCTGGAGATATGCAGGCTGTGAAGGAAAAGCATTTTCTTCCCCTATATATTAACATAGGTTCATAGATTATAGGTTCACAGGTTCATACAATGATTCTGCTGTCCTGGCACAGGTACGTCCTCCTTGGGAGGTATAGACACTGCAGAATAAGGACAATGATAGGACCTCCACAGAGGTGACAGACAGGAGGCTGACGTGAGATACCACAGGAGAAGGAAGCACCATGTGATGAGGCATTCCATTGTTGGAAAGGTAAAAATGGTGGTGGGGGAGGAAGGAAAGCTAGGTTACTGCTGCTGCAATCACTAGGAATACAGGGAGTCAGCTCTTAGGATCATCAAATCAGCTGCACGAAGAAAGGTATTGGGCATTACTGTTCTTCTACAAACAAATGACTTGGCTAGGAAAGGGACATACTGGTAAAGAAAGAGTGCAGAATTGGGGAGACACTTAAGACAAACAGCACATACTAATATTCTTTGAGGTAAACCTCTCCACAGTTTTGGTGAGGCTAGGGTGCAGAGCTCAAGGTTTTGTCTTCACTGAGGACTGGAACGTAAATGAGAAAAGGAACTTTAGGGCTTCATATTTTCAAATGACTGGGCAAAGAGGATCTTCAGGCCATTCAAAAGTGATGGGTATGTATTTTAGTGGGCCATACTTTGGCAAACTGGAACAGTGCCAGAGAAAAGCTGTAGTGAGCAGGTATGAAGGTAATATGGAACAACACCAGGGATACATAAAATGTACCACTTATTACTTCTGTATTTATTTATTTTATTTTTGTTTGTTAATTAAAGTAGAACACTGAGCTCTAAGAACCAATTTCAAGGCAGTCTAGGCAGTTACAAGAACAACAAGAATTAACAGTTTTAAGAAGTGAAAATAATGTAGAGTAAAACATCTCACAGTCTACAAATAACAGTTATACGCATTATAAAACAAGTGCTAACAGAATACGTCACATTTCATACAATAAATGGAAGAGAAGGTTTCTAAATGCAAAACTTTTAATAGAACCAAGATCAGGTATATCCATCACAGAAGGAACGTGTCTGTGTGTGAAAGAAATAAGAATCAGGAAATAAATGAATAAAAAAATCACTGCAGTTCACAAATAAGGCAGCATCAAAGGTGAAAGAAAAACATATGGAAACACAAAAACAGAAAACAAACAAATGCCAATTACAGCGTTAGTAAGAAGAAAAGGAATGCAGAAAATCAAAGTTTCAGTATTTGGAAAAGACAGACGGTTTAGTCAAAAAGGGTGATAAATCTTTTAAGGAAACAGAGGAAACAAAGGAGGACAAAAGGTACAATACTGAAAGAAAAAAACAAACAAGGTAGCAAAAGAGGCTGATGAAGAATCCATCCACAACCCCTTTTTCCTATTTTTACAGATGGGATGAGGCTGTCGCTGTTAAATACTTCTTCCTACTATTCACAGGGGGTAAAAATGAGCTATTTCTCACATTCACTCTGTATGTCTGTTGGGGGCGGCCATGGTAGTGCAGCGGTTAGCGTTGCCGCCTCACAGCAAGAGGTTCCCCGGTTCGATCCTTGGCTGGGGTGCCTTCTGTGCGGAGTCTGCATGTCTTTCCTGTGGTCGCGTTGGTTTCCTCCGGGTGCTCCGGTTTCCACCCACATCCCAAAGACATGCTGTAGGTGGATTGGACACACTAAATTGGGCACAGGCATAAGTGCGTGCATGTGTGTGCCTTCTGTGGAAGGTTGGGCACTGGGCTGGCAACTCGACACCATAAAACTCCACTGCCAATCATGAGCGGACAGTGATCCGCTGTGGCGACCCCTAACCGGGAAAAGCCGAAAGAAGAAGACAAAGACTCTGTATGTCTGTTGGGTATAAAGGGACTGAGGTTCAGCCGAGTCTCTTCACAGTGGGAAAGGTCATGAAGAAACACCGCAGATAAGTCACAGAGGCCTGACTGCTTTTCATGTAGAATGCTAAACAAATGAGGGAAATTAATACTACCTAACATAACAAATCAGGGGAGGACAGGTACAACTCCTGAAGATTATAAAAGGCTAGCTGTGACTCTTTTACAAGAATGGAAGCAGGAGAAAGGATACAAACTATTAAGTCTGTCACATTGACCTCAGCTGTACGGAAATCATGGAATCATTGCCTAAAAAAGAATTTTGGAAAGCTGAAGCCCAGACTGATATTAGATCCAGTGAAACAAGGATTCATGGCAAAAAGCAATGCTAACTAAATCAATAAATATGTTTGATTTATTTAGACAAAATTATATATATATATATATATATATATATATATATATATATATATATATATATATATATGGAGAGAGCTAGATAGAGATATATGGTTATACATTTGTGTGTGCACACGTGTGTGTGTGTGTGTGTGTGTGTGTGTGTGTGTGTGTGTGTGTGTGTGTGTGTGTGTGTATGTATATATATATATATATATATATATATATATATATATATATATATATATATAGGTTCAGGACATTTGCTCAAATGAGCAAATGACCGAAACCCAAACGGCCGGGCATACTTACACGAAAGTGCTTTTCACAGAAGAAGCACTTTCGCGTAAGTATGCCTGTTGCCGAGGCTGTACTATGGTGCAGGTAAGGGAAATTTCCCTTTTCCCCACTGTAGTGTGGTCTCAGAGGGAGAATATTAAAGCAGGGGGGTGTGTGGGGCGCAGCCCCCCACATGGGGGTGCAGGGAGGCAAAGCCCCCCTGTTAAAATGTTAATGTAGTGTTTTTTTTTTTTTTTTTAACACGCTTGAACGAAAGCGCTTTTTCGATAAAAGCGCTTTTGTTAAACTGTGTTAGGTTATTATGGATTCAGACGTTTGCTCATTCGAGCAAATGTCCTAGATCTATATATATTTATATATATATATATATATATATATATATATATATATATATATATATTATATATATATAGGTATATAGACATGAGTAGTCCGATGTCCATATCAAAGAACATTCAGAAATGGTAAGATGCAGATATTATAAACAGCAATACAATTTATTTAACAAACGAAGTACAGCATCAGTGCTGCAGAATAAAGCCACGTTATTTACAATGAATCCAGTATTTATATCAGCAGGACCTATCTTGATACACTGGTAAATAAGATACCATTCAAAACAGATGATCAAAATTCCAGTAAAAGCAAAGAGTGCATGGCAAGGAACTGTACAGTGTGATGCGTACAGAAGCATATAAGATTCCAACACATCTAAAAACAAGCAAACGCATAAGCATTCTTGTCTAGAAATAAATAGTGCTAGTTGACAGATTAAGCTTTGAGTAGTAGTAAAGGAAGACTGAAAACAACTTATGTGTAGACTTACAATCTGGTTTAATTTAACATTTGATACACAGTTAGCGTACAGAACAAAATATTTTGTTAAAGTGTGTTTCCTGTAAAGGAAAATTGCAGGAAATTCATCGGGTAATCTATAGGTGGATTAACACTGACCACTCGAACATCATTTGCCCAAAGTTCAACCCACTGAGGATTAGAACTCCACCACAGGAAAACATTTGTTGAGAGATGTGCCAGCAGTGATACCCTTTCCGAGGTAATTTTCCAGTTCTTTAAGTTGGTGTGACTTTGGAGTTGGTATACGTTTGGGGGGTACAGTGGTCTTTCCCCTTGCATAAAAATACTTTAAAAAGTGGGGTTTATTTGGCCACTTATGCTGTTCAGGAATTCCGATCCTCGGTGGGTTGGACTTTGTCCACATAAAGTGGAAGCAGACGAATAACATAAGAAATAGAGAAATGAGGTCATAGGAACATAGGAAATTACTAGGTTATTGACCCTGAGGCCCTTAAAAGCCTAGTCAAGAATGTAGCCCATGTTCCAACAAGTCAGCAGCCGAAACCCCTGTACAGCAAAGACACCGGAAGAATCCCAGAGGTGTATTTTCTGTTCCCCATCTAGTTATCTAGTTGTACTTAAAAAGGGTTAATGAGGTACTGTGCTTGACATGGAGAGGGAGTCTATTCTAAAGAAGGGGGAGTCTCTGGGACACAAATCTGTCCTGCCAACAAGTCCTATTGATGTCACAGACCAGGTCGAGGTTGCACGTGCATTTTATTCGAGTGGAGCTTGACATGCAGATATGCAGCAGTCCCATTAAGGAGAGGTGTGAGATTGCTTTGTATGCCAGACAGAGGTCATCTCTGGGGAGTCTGTATGAGACTGAGTAGAGGGTCATGGTCACCTATCTGTGTAGGGTAGATGTTTGAGGCCCTAGATGCTCCTGGTAAGGAACCTCTGTGGTATCTCCACCTGCTGCATGTGCTTTGTGAGGCACATGCCGAAAGGGGCATTGTACTCAATAATGGGTCTTATAAGGGAAGAATACAGGGATGTTATGCTCACCTTGTCCCTGGATGAGATACCGTTACTAATGAGGGGGCCATGTAGAAAGCTTTCCGTACAACGGAGGCAATATGGTGGTTAAAAGTCAGTTTGCTATCAACCTGGGTGCTCAAGTCCCTCACGAGTGAATGCCTGCTTAGGACCTTGTTATTAATGTGATAATTTGTGGGGACATCACTCTCCCCAAAGAGGTCGATGATGCATTTTTTGGCATTCAGTTTGAGGCCATGTTTCTGGCATCAGTCGTTTGTTTGGGTGAGACCTTCTTGCTGGATGTCCATATCACTAGGTGAAGTGATGACAGTGACAGCTTGCAGTCATCTGCAAACTTGGTCAGCCATAGCCCACTGGTTTTGGTCTGCACCTCAGAAAAGTATATCCCAAATAACATTGGCCCCAAGACCGATCCCTAGGATACACTGTTCATTATTGGTCAATTGCTCGAGGTGGCTTCTCCTATTTTGACTAGGTGGGTTCTATCAGTGATCCAGTTTGCTACCCATCCAGTAACATACAGATTGATGCGTAGTTGAAAGAATTTATCTATTATACCTGAGTGGGGATTAGTATCAAAGGCTTTGGCCAGATCAAGGTAGGTGGTGTCCACTGTTTTCCCCTTGTCGATGGCTTTGGTGAATGTTTTAAAGAAGTTGACCAAATTTAACAGGCATGACTTCCCCATGATGAAACCAAACTGGGATCGAGTGTTTGGATGTTGCCAATGTCCTTGTTAATGAGGTCCATGACAATCCGTTCTATGGCCTTGCAGATCAGGTTAGTTAGGCTGATGGGTCTATAATTTTCTGGATCGGTGGACGCAAAGGGATGACAGTGGCTCTCCTCTACTTGGCTGGGACAAAGTCGGTACTCACATTTTGGTTAGTGTGCCTAATGGTGCTGCAAGCTCCTGCCTGAGTTCATCAGGATGCAGCCTGGGACGTTATTGGGTCCCATGGAGGCTATATTTTTTGCCTTTAAGAGGGCAATGATGACTTACTCCCTAGAAATAAGGGGAGGGGGTAGGTGCTGGGGATGTCCTGATTTACTGATGGGGGAACAGAGGGGTGAAGTTTTCACTGAACCTGTTTGCCAGCAGGTTGGCTATTATCTACAGCGTTTGTGTATGTGGTGTCCTTGATCACCAGTTCTGAGCAGATCTGAGTGCTTCCTTTGAGACTGCGGACATATGTAAAGCCTTATGACTATCTTTAGTAGATGTGACCAGTTTGGACTCGAAGTTTGCATTGGAGGATTTCACTAGTGCTCCTATTTGCTTGTTCATGGTAACGAGAGATTGCTTCCAATTGGGCACATGTTTCTTCTTGGTCCTGGACAGCAATTTTTTTCCTTTTATAATAGAGTTTATTTATTGCTGATGCCCACCAGACAGGTTCACTTTTCCTTGAGGAGGAGGAATTTGTACTCAGGTATTCCTGACTCCATGCAGCTATATAAATGCTCATATAGTACTATATATATGGACAAATGTACCATTTCCTATGGAGGGGGAGGGGGCTGTGAAGCTGTTTATACATTCCCTCAGGAAGTTGTAATCAGCTTTGGAAAAGTTTTTTGTTTGTCCATAGCCGAGAGGGGGGGGGGGGGTCAGGGGAGATGGTGACTTTGAAAGTGACCGCTTTGTGGTCGGATCTTACTAGGGAGGATGACACTGTAGAGATGCTGCAGTGGTCACTCATGTTGGTTGATGCCAAGTCCAAGATATTTTCACCTCTTGTGGGAGTGCTGACCAGCTGGTCAAAGGCATTTGCATTGACAAAATCAAAGAATCTCTGGGCATTTGTGTTTCGGCATGAGTAGTTCTTCCAATCTATGGTTGGATAGTCACCCAGGAGTAGGGTAAAGGGTTGAATCTTGATAGATTTGAAGAGGTCCAGATAGGTGGACTGGGCATCTGGGGTCAAAGTTGGGGGCCTGTAGCTAGCCATGATTTGAATAGGGGACTTGTCAATGGTTAACTGCATGTGGATTGTCTCCAGTGTGTCATGCTGTTTTATCAGTCTGCTGGTGTGCATGTCTTTAATATATATTGCAACTCCACCTCCTTTTTCTTTGCTGCCCATGGATTGGGGTCTGAATGTATGACAGGATGAGTAACCTGGTATGGCTGGGATGCTCTCTGCAGCTATAAACCAGGTTTCTGTGACTGCACAAATGTCAGCATCTTCCAGGGTTAAGAATGCTTGCAATGAGTACAGTTTCATGTTTAGACTATTAGCGTTTAGCAGCATGAGCTGTAGTTTCCGTTTTGATGAAATTTTCATATTGGTAGTTTTGACCTTATGGCATTGCCTAAAAAAGGCACTATGGTGGAGGAAAGAGCCTTTGCCAGAAGCTGAAGGGTGGCAAATGCAGGCCATCTCTGGCAAAGCATCGTGGTTTGTCAGTCATGTCTTCCCAGGCTGTCAAGTACTGGATGCCCTTGGAATGACACCAGAATCTAAGCCAATTGTTAAAGTCAATCATTTTCTGTTTGTACTGAGGCATCATTCTGGGTGATGGTAGAATGCTGCATAAGGCTACGAACATACATGCCTGGGACACATATTCATCAAGCTCGATCATGTCTCTCTTCACATTGTCTAAGGAGGTACGCAAGTCATTCACGCCAACATGGACTATGACAGAGTCATAACGGTACCTGCTGAGAGAGTGCATGGGTGATATGGTGGATTGTGGCACCTGACAAACAACTAACTATGACTTTCTCCTTATCCAGCCTGGTGAGGGGCACATCTGTGTATCTCACAATGGAGTCCCCTATGACTAATATGTTGGGTTTATGTTTAAGCCTTAGTGGCTGTGAAACACAGGTGTGTGGAGTATGTGTGGTGTGGTGGGCAGTGGAGTTCACATGTGTTTTTGCCTCGCAGGTCTCTTTTGTTTGGGTATGTTTTTGTTGAGGACCTCCGAATACGTGTGGCATAAATTTTACGGAAAGTGGGCACAGGAAAAAAAAATAAAATAAAAAAAAAAAAAAAAAAAAATATATATATATATATATATATATATATATATATATATATATATATATTTATACTTTTTTTTTTAATATTTATTTACTTGCATTTGTTGACTGGGACAGTCCACTGGGCCATGTCGGCCCGTTTTCAGTGGAGGCCCGGGGAGAAAAGCTCCACAAGACAATTACATTACATACATTACTTTTACATATATGTAAGTTTACATTACATTACTATTGATAGCCAATACTCAGTCCGAAGTATTAGGTAGCATTAGTAGAATAGGAAATCATATTATTCACATTTAAACCAGACTGGCAGAAAAAATGTTCATTAGGCAGACATGTAAAAAAAAAAAATATTTGATGCACGCACACACACACAAATATATATATATATATATATATATATATATATATATATATATATATATATATATATATATATATATATATATATTCACTTCAGGAAGTGGAATCCACAAAAAGTACAGTTTTGTACCTACCATAAATGTAGATGTTCGAAGATCCACATTGCTGCAGTCCTAACACTTGGGTAGTCCGCTGTCCCAGTCGGCCCGAATACCAAAGTATAAGGCTGACGTCTGTCAAGGCGCATTTGTCTGACATCAGGACGTCAGGGTACAAATGCGCATGACTGACGTCATATCCTCAGTCTTTTCTTGCCCCAGATGTCAGAAGACCCTAAAAAGATAAGGCCAAAACCAAAAAACACCAAACACTCCTGTACCTAATATATGTACAATATATACAAATTTACCAAAATAGAACCCCACCCACACAACCACCCCTAAACACAGAGGGGAAGGAGGGAGGATTGGACTGCAGCAATGTGGATCTTGAACATCTACATTTATGGTAGGTACAAAACTGTACTATGTTCTTCATCTCACATTGCTGCAGTCCTAACACTTGGGTAGAATCCCAAAGCAGAGGTAAGGGAGGATGGCTAAATTATAATGAAGCAGGAGCTGCCAAAATGCCCTGCAACACAGCAGTGGCAAAACCAGCCCTGGATTTAGAATAGAGAGGAAGGTGGTAATGCTTGGAGAAAGTATGCACTGAACTCCAAGTAGCTGCCTTCAAAATATCCTTAGTTGCCACCCCCCTTAGAAATGCTGTTGAAGTGGCAGTAGCCCTAGTGGAATGAGCCCTAATCCCAGCTGGAATCTCCTTGCCATGATGGGAATAACAGAATGCAATGCAAAACCCAATCCACTTAGATATAGTTTGTTTTGACACAGGCTTGCCCTGAGAACTCAAAGCAAAAGAAACAAACAACTGCTGAGACTGCCTAAAATCCCTAGTCCTGCTTAAATAATAACGCAACTGCCTGTGTACATCTAAAGTGTGCAAAATCTTTTCCCCTATTTTGGGGATCTGCATAAAAAGTAGGCAAATGAATAGTTTGGTTTAAAAGCCACACTAGAAACCACCTTAGGCATAAAGGAAGGATTAGTGCGTAATGATACCCTATCCTTATGGAAAATCAAAAGGCTCAACCGCCATAAGGGGCCTGCAATTCAACCCTTCTTGCAGAAGTAATGGCCAACAAAAAGCAGTCTTCCATGACAAGTATTTCAATTCAGCAGTAGCCTTGAGGCTCAAAAGGTTGTAGAGTAAGTTTCTCCAACACAAAATTGAGGTCCCAAGCAGGAGTAGGAGCTCTACGTGGGGGTCTTATATTCTTTGCCCCTCTAAGAACTTGCTTGAACAAAGGATGAGAAAACAATGGTGGGTCACAATCATAGTCAGCTGAAATTGCTGCAGCATGAATCTTAATGGAAGAGAAAGACAAACCTTTGTCCAATAACTCAGTAAGATATTGAAGAGCCACACTCAAATTAGGCTCAGAAACATCCAAATCCTTTGCCCAAAATAAAAATCTCTTCCACTTTTCTGCATACACTTTACGTGTACTAGGTCTTCTGGCTTCCATAATCACATTCAAAACTTGTTGAGGAAGTTGAGACCTGCTGTGGTTCAAAACAGAATATGCCAGGCTGTTAGATGAAGAGAGTGAAGCTTGACATTGAGTAGATGACCGTCCCTCTGAGACAAAAGGTGTGGAATTAAAGGTAAAGGCCATGGAGGCTTCCTTACCAGATTCCTCAGTAATGGGTACCAGTGTTGCCGAGGCCAATCTGGAGCTATCAAAATCATCCTTGGCTTGTCTTGTCTGACCTTTAGGAGTACCTTTGGGAGGAGAGGCAGAGGTGGAAAGGCATACACATGAAGATTTTCCCAACTGAACGAAAGAGCATCCACTTTCCAAGCTGTGTGATGAAACCTTTTTGCAAAACTTTGGCAGCTGGTGGTTTAGTGGAGAAGCGAACAGATCTATGTCTGGAGTTCCCCATGACACTGTCAATTTTTGAAATACATGAAGATCCAGTTTCCACTCGTGGGGATCCATGATTTGCCTGCTTAACACATCTGCTAAGGAGTTCTGTGCTCCTGGCAGAAACCTTGCCTGAAGATTTAGCTGCAAGCTGAGCGCAGTCTCCCACAAAATCATTGCTTGCCTGCATAGAGGATAAGAATGTGTTCCCCTTGCTTGTTGATGTACCACATGACAGTTGTGTTGTCTGTTAGAATCAACACCTGCCCTGGAAGAAGTAACTCCTTGAAAGCCAGTAATGCAAACTGGACTGCTAACATCTCCTTCATGTTGATATGTAGATGCTGTAGTCTGGCAGGCCACTTGTCTTGTATCCACTTTCCATTCAGATGAGCTCCCCAAGCTATGTCTGAGGCATCTGTCGTTAGAATCTGACTCGCCTCTGGCGGGTCACAGAGAGTCCCTTGTTTAGGTGACATTCCTGAGCCCACCACAAAAATTCCTTTTGAATGCAAGGTATTATTGGAATGACAGTGTCAAATCCTGGCAGTGCTGTGTCCATACATTTTTAGATACCATTGCAGCTTCCTCATATGCAGTTTGGCATTGGGAAGCACCAGAATACAAGATGCCATGAACCCTAAGGCTTGAAGGACTGTCCTTGCAGTCAGCCCGGACTGAAGAGATAGTTGATGGAAGTAAAGGGAAAGATTCTTTTGTTTGTCCGGGGTTAAAAGGCCATCTGGGCTGCTGTATTCAGTCTCACACCCAGAAAGCACATGTCTTGAGAGGGTACTAGACTGGACTTTATTTCGTTCACAGAATACCCCAGGCATCTTAGCACTGCTATCACATATTCCAGATGCTGAAGAAGCTCGTCCTTTTCTTGAGCCAGAATCAGACAGTCGTCCAAGTAAGGATAGATTTGTATTCCTTTTAGCCTGAAGAAAGCTACGACTGGAGCCAGAACTTTTGTGAATACTCTGGGCGAAGTAGATAAGCCATAGGGCAATGCAGAGAACTGATAATGGGAATTTCCAGCTCGGAAACGCAGATACTTCCTGCAACTGAGTCTGATAGGCACATGAAGGTAAGCCTCCTTGAGATCTAAAGTTACCATCCAGTGATCTTTGCCCAGCAGAGGTAAAAGCTGTTGTAACTTCAACATTTTGAACTTGGGAATGTCCAGATAAGTGTTGAGGATAGACAAATCCAAAATTGGTCTCCACGTGTTCCCCTTTTTTGGTACTAGGAACAGGCGAGAATAAAATCCTAGGCCCCTTTCTGGCACAGGAACCGGCTGAATGGCCCCTATCTGGAGTAACAGAGAAATTTGCTTGTGAGCCTCTTTTCTTTGTATAGGAGGAATGTCTGGCATGCCTTTGAAAGGAGGCAAGGTATGGAAATAAAACCTGTAACCGTGGTGAACGATATCCAATACCCATCTGTCTTGGGTAATAACACTCCAATTTTCTTTGAAAAGTGCCAGCCTTCCTCCCAAAGGTGCTGCCAGGCGAGAAGGCTCTGGCAGCTGAAAAGGCAGGTCATTGGGTCTGCTTAGAAAGGACTGACCCTGCCCTCACCAGAAGACTGGGCAGGTGAACTCCTGTTCTAGGCCTAAAAGAACCTTGAGCTCTGCCCCTACCACGTCTAGATCTACCCCTAGACTGAGAATCATAAGAAGGATATGTCCACCCCTTAGTAGGCCAATTTCTACTAAACTTTGGAGGCTGAACCTGCAAAAATCTTTAACAGTCTGCATAGACTTAGCCTTGTCCTCCATTTTCTTTAAACTGCTTCACAGGCCAAATAACACATCAGATTGTAAAGGAGCATCTAAAATCCTTGTCTTTACATGTTCAGCTAAATTCTGATCCCTCAGCCAGGCGTGCCTGCGAAGAACAGAACCAGTGGCTGCCACCCTCGAGAGGCCTGTACAGCATCAAAACCACATTGCAAGGAATGCTTACCCACCTGTTCAGAAACATGAACTAAATCCTGCAACTCTTTACACTCAATACCTTCCGCCAGAGCATCTACCTTAGACTTCAATTGTGAAAGGAGATAATTTTGGTATTTCAACATGTGAAACTGGCAATTCAAAGCCCTCATGGCTAAAGTGGAAGAAGTATACACCTTCTTTCCCCATCTATCCAAAGCCCTTGCCTCTTTATCAGAAGGAACAGGATTTTTAACAACAGAAGCCTTAACACCTTTAGGGCCCTGAGAAACAGTTTCTGGGTCTGCCCTAGGACTCTTAAAAAGATACTTATGAGCTTCAGGCACCCTATAATACCTATCCGGTTTAACTGGGGCAGGAGGCAAAGAATCAGGGTTCAGGGAAGCCTCTGCAAAAACATCCTCTACCACATCCAGAACAGGAGGTATAGCCAAAGGCCTATGCTGGGGTAGAAACAAAAATTCCCTAAGCCTTTTCCTGGAATCAGAGAAATCTTGACCTTCCCATTTAAAATGTTCCCTCATGGAATGAAGAGTCTCTGAAAAGAAAAATCCTCAGGAGGAGAAGCCGAAGGAGTAGAATCATCTACATCAGAATCAGAATAAGGAAGATACTCCTGCAAGTCTTCAGCCAAAGACTCAGAAGCCTCCGAACACTGCTCAAAACTCTCAAGCTCAGGTTCCACCCTAGGCCTCTTATCAGGGGGCATAGAACCTCTAATCATAGTAATCAAATCTTCTGCCATTTTAAGCATATGTTTCTTAGGCAGAGACCCTGAAGAACTAGGGGAGACCCCCACTGAAGTTAACCCTGGCCTGCCTCTAGAAGAAGCCTTGGAAACAGAAGGGAGGGCCTAACCACCTTAGGAAGGGAGGGAGAACAGCTACCTGAGAAGCCCCTTCAGCCTGGCCTACCTCCTGAGAGGACACATCTTGTAACAGTAAAGTCTCTCCTGAGAATCCAAAGGAACTTCTGGTAGAACCACGGCTCCACCGAGCCTCTAAAGAACGGCGTCCGGGACAGGCGGTTCTTCCACCTAGGCTTCGCTGCTTTGTCCTTGCGCTTTTTAGGCGCGGCCGGAGCATCCGGCGGCATGTTGTAATTACAACGCTTCCCAAAAACTAACCTGGCACAATCTAATCTTCTCTTAATAGTGCGTTTGTTAAATCTAGCACAAGAGCGACAGCCAACAACGTCATGCTCAGGCCCTAAGCAAGGTATACACAAGGTATGGTAATCCCTATGAGGTATCTGTTTCCCACAAGAAATACAGTTATTCACTTTTTCTGACATCCGGTTAAATACTGAGGCAAGAAAAAACAAAATATGCCTCACCGCGGTACTTAGCCAACTTTGATTCGGTCTGAAACTCCGACTTCAGAAAATTTCAGAACGCCAACCTGCACTCGCAATACTGCTTCTGCATCGGACCATGCGGCAAAAAAGACTGAGGATATGACGTCGGTCATGCGCATTTGTACCCTGGCGTCCTGATGTCAGACAAATGCGCCTTGACCGACGTCAGCCTTATACTTTGGTATTCGGGCCGACTGGGACAGCGGACTACCCAAGTGTTAGGACTGCAGCAATGTGAGATGAAGAACATCAATGAAAACTAAAAACGGCGAATGCGGTTTTACTACACACACACACACACACACACACACACACACACACACAATCGCTCTACATGAAAGCAGGGGGGCAAGCCCCCCTGCATGCCCCATGTGGTTGGCTGTGACCCCCACACCCCCTCTACTTAAATATTCTCACTTCGAGGTCGCACTACATACAAACACACACAAAACACCATCACACAAGCTACTTTCTCTTCGCACACACACATTACAGCAACAAAACGCACTCGCACAGACCACAGCCCCTACTCAAACCCCTTAATACACACACACACACACTTACCTGAATACATAACCATAGCGGAACTTTAGAAGCGTGAAATTCAAAACCTCCGGTATTCGAGATTTTGAATTTCGCGCGTCTAAACTTTTGCTATTATGTGGATTCGGCTTCTTGGGCTCAAAATACTGAAATTCGAGATTTCAGTATTTCGAGCTTCTGAACGGAACCCATACACACACACACACACACACACACACACACACACACACACACACACACACACACACACACACACACACACGAGTATTCAGACTGAGCAACAGAAAAGAAAGCAGCTAGTGATTCAGTTAAGCTTTAGTAAGATAATTAGAAAAGCACTACACAAAATGTTACTAGACAAACTGGGGATAATTGGAATCAGTCACAGAGTGACAGCTAGAGGAAAACACTTAACAAAAAGCAAAAAAAAAAAAAAAAAAAGAACAAAGGGAATATTAGTAAAGTTCACTTACACAAAATGACTAACAGCTGCATTCTGCAGGGTTCATGAATAGGACTGGCTATTTTCAATGTCTACATACATCAGACTGCAAAAGGCCTAGAAACGAAATGTATACCTTTTGGCTAATGACAGCACATGCAACAGGGCTGATACAGAAATTGGAGACATGACAGAAAGAAGGGGTGTGGCAAAATAGTTTAAAATACACCAATTTAAATTCAGTGCAGAAATATAAACTATAAGTTAAGAAATAATTACTAAGGAATGAAGTATAATATTGGAGGAGAAATAGTAATACTGAAAATGTGGAACCGTACCTTGAAGAAGTTATTGAATCATCTCAAAGCAAGCAAGCAGCATGGCAAATCAACAAAGAATGGGAATAGAAAATCCTTTTTTATAGTTATCACTCTAGATGCAATACTGTCTGTAGTTCAGGAGATCTTATCTTAAAATACAGACAGCATAAAACCAGCTCAGAGGATTGAAATAGAAAATTATATAATGTCTGCATCAAATGTTATAAAAGCACAAATTGAAAACAGTTTAACACATACAGTCATCAAAAAAAGAAGGTCCAAGTAAGACTATGACTGAGATAGTTAAGTACAACAGAACCCATTGAATTAAAGTAAGGAACATATTTAAAAAAAAGATGTAGGGTAGCAATAAAACATCTGAAGATACAATAAAGTATTATTTTCATTAAAAGGATGATGTACAGTCAAATATTGTGTCCGAGTTGAATAAATTGCAGGACACACACATAAGGCAAATTGTTAGAATGGAAAAAAAAAACTGTTGTTAAGTGGGGCCTGCTGCTTATCAAATATTTAGGGAAATAGTCAGACACTGAGGGCTAAACAGCCCCTAACTTCCATCAAACTCTATGCTTGTCTGTGTGTGTGTGTGTGTGTGTGTGTGTGTGTTTGTGTGTTTGATAGAAGAAGGGCAACTTAATCTGCAGCATACTGATGTTTCCATTTCTACATACTGCAATAGTGTAGTGGTTAGAGTGTGTGCTTTGCATGTAGTCACTCATGATTCGAGCCCCACCAAAGCCATTTCAATTATCCCTGCTAGACAGAGGTCCAGGGAAGAAAATATTTGAGGGAAGCAATAGCCACGGAATCGTTATGGCTAGGCTTGTATAGGTCCTAGGGCCGATAGCCTAGTACCTACCTATGAACCTATACCATAAAATGTTTTGAATTTAACTCATCACCTCAATAATGTCTTCCAGTAACTGAATAACTGATATGGTCAATACATGAAAGGTACTCAAGACGACTGTACTTACCTGGTGAACAAATGAGTAAACTAATTAATGAATGGATGAACAAATTCATTATTTAATTAAACAAATAAGCCAAAATATAAATAAACATTTCTTGAACTCAAACTTACTGAAAACAAAATAGATGCAATCTGTTATAACCAAAATATAAAAATGTGTTAAAGTTGCTAGCCAGCATGTATTAACTGTAACACACTCTGATAACATTTGTCATTTCTCTGTGTTTTTATACAAACTTTTTAGCATTAGTTTCTTTTACAAAGCACCTTTAAAATTCAAGTGGTAAAATGTTCTGCTTTTACATAAAATGTCATCAGATATAGAATTATTTTTGTGGATGGATTCAAAAAGAGATTTGGAGTGCATATGAAACATGACACTGAACCATACTGTATTACATGGCTGGACCCAAAAGGTTAAAAATAAGCAAAAGTAAATGTGCAGAATGGAATTAAGTCCAATGCACAGGTTTCATTTTCTGCGTCTTTCTTTTTTCAGTATTTTTGCACTATATTATCAATGTAATATTTCCAGAAACATTCCTCAGAAACAGCACAAATGTGTGACGTGCTGCTTTTAAGATGATTTTGGATAGCTGATTTGAAATTTGAAATTTAGATAAAAATTGTCCGGACTGGAAACATGGCAACTATTTTAACCATGAGCTGCTGTGAAGAAATGCATATGGTTCACATAAAAATGCAGAACAATGCCAACATTACAATACTGTGCTTGGAAAAATAAACCACACTATCATAGTGATACATTTTATTTATGTTTTGCCTTATATTTCTCAACATGCTATTTTAATAACCTTCATGTTCAAAATGACACCATTCTGAACTTGTATCTAAATGATCTTATGGTACAGCAAAGTGAAACATTTATTTGGAACTATATTGGCTAGTATAAAGTAGTGTTATAGTAACATTGTTGCAAACGTTTAGGACATAACACTAATAAAAAGGGCAACTTAGTCTACTAAGTTGAAACATGGAATTAAATCATCCCTACCACAGACACTATACTACATACAATACAATGTTTAGTTTAATTCCCACTATGGCTTTCAAATGGCAACATGTGTGTCTGTAGTCTGAGGAAGTTCAATCTATGAATGATAAAAAGATGTGACTGGAGTTGTTTAGTCTGTAAGCCAGGGTTTGTGAAATCACAAAAGAAACGTATGCGCAAACTATTCTTACAGGAAGAAAAACTACTGAGTAGGATGGCTTCCATTACTACACATACTTGTTTCAGAGGTGAAAAAGTGATGATGCTGGAAGTGAGGAAAATAACTTGAGAAGGGGTTAGACATATTTCATACGAGATATAAATTTATAGTACTGTTACGTACACGAGAAAAGGTAGCCGAGACACATCCAGTGTAATTCATAACAGAAAACGGTATGTTGGGAAGGACATCTCTGAGGGAAGGAAGATGAATTACTCTTAAAATGTAACAAACAATATAGAAAATGGATGATGAAGACTTATGCAGTAGGGAAAAGGACAGCTACTATTCATTTAACCTTTCTGTATTAATCAAATGGAAGGACAGAATGCCTCACTGGGGTATGTAACACATTTTTACTACTTAGGATTGTGATATGTGAACACCACCTGGCTGCAATAAAAGTAGTTAAGTTCTCAGTCATACATGCAAATCAGGTACGAATAAAAAATAATACAGATTATTTATATACATATATTGGCAAACATGTTTCCAAGATCATTATATGTAAATATATTTATGATGGAAATCTACAGTTTCACAGAATAAGCAGCAGTGAGGACTATGTTATATGAAAGAGAAAAAAACAAGAGTATCTTGTTGCTATACAGCACGATGCTCCATTTTAGTGTATGAGATTATCAGATGTCACAAGATAACTGATGCTTTCTCAGATGAATATGAGAAAACATTATTTCCTTCAAGTGATGAATACTCTGTGAAACAGTTGTGCCAAAACTATATAGTATGCAAAATACCAGGAAGAACATAAAAAAATATATAGTAGATAACCGAGTAATAAGAAATGAAAATAAAAAAAAAATACTAACATGCACGGAACCTGTTTACATCTTAGCCATAGTATGATTACATTAACATGTTTTTCTTTCATAGCAGTAATTACTATTAATGGCTTTAATGCTTATTGCAGCAACTGAATATTGAAGCCATGAATAAACTGAAACTGTGATAATCAAACCCAATATATATACAGAGATATGTACTGGTTAGCAAGTTTTTTTTTTTTTTTTAATATACAGCAATGCTCTCATGTCCCTTATTGACTGGGAAATCCTAATTTAAATGACAAACTTGCACAATGTCCTTGCCTTTCGATTTGCATTCTATCATTCCTGAATCCCCATTCTGTGCTTGACCCACCCATAATCTGTAGCTGATACTATGAAAGAGGTAGCATGTTCACCCAGCTGCAAGTTAGCAAAGTTTTTTTTACCCTAATTTCTCTGATCTTCAGTCTCACCTTGTCCTACAGTTATGATGTTTGTTTGTTTTTTAAACAATGGCAGTTTCAGTAATACGTTGCCTACTGTTGATTATCTTTAAGATGCCTAGCTACAATAAAGGTAGCAGTATTAGCTTGTTATAAACAATCTTGTAGTTAAACATCAGACTAGTTGAGGATAAGAATTAAATATACCAAAGATGGAAACACATGTAACATATGTTGACCCAGACTTGCTAAGTGCTGTCTGACTGTTGGTATTTCCAGCTTACCAAACTGCATCTAAGCATAGAAATTAGTATTGCTTGAAACACATAAGAAAAAGCAAATGTGATTAAGAGGACAATGGCAACTCAATTAATTAAAAAATTAAGTTTCAATACAAAACATCAACTGGTTTCAACATTTTTAGAGACTGGTAACTTCATTACTCTGAACCACACAGGTTGCCTGTAGTGGACTCCTCTTTCTGCAATTCAGTTTTATGCAAACAGTAAAACTGGGTGGATCTGCTACACCCCCCCCCCAATCCTGCACACATATATTAAACTCCCAAATTTGTAACCAATGTTCTGCTGCTCATATTGCACTGTACGCCTACAGCTTGAGAGATTGTTCAGCATTTTTAGCTATGCATCTCCATCTTTTATTCACTTTTACTCCTTCCTAGTGGCTTCTACTCTTGTACTGAAACAAACACGTTTTTCCTGCCTTTCTCATGTTGACCAATGTTACGCGACCTCCTTCAGAGAGGTTTAATACAGATCACCATTTCCACCTTACTCACCAAGGTGCAAAGGTAAGCATCCTCCTAGATAGTGGAGGTGTTATATATGTACTTTTGGGGGGAGGGTTATCACCAAAGCATTGAAAACTCAGTCTGAGGAGACTGCCAATTGCCCATAACACAGGAAAGGTACTACATCTTGCAGAGGACCCCTACTGATTACGACAAGCCTGAAATTATGCACACAATCAGTACTGCTTAAGTAGCAGTTTGGTTATGAAACTATGGTTTGGATTTTTCATCTGGTTTAGAGTTCAGCCTTTACCCTTTGGTTTCTTCCTGCTCCCCATGTTAGGAATTTCGAACACATCACTTCACAGCCTTTTAATTTTACAGCACAATGATGCAGTGGCAAGTCGAACTCTTATCTACAGTTAGGAGTTTAGTTCTGGCTCCTGAATTATGTCTAGCAGGAGTCTGCACGTAGTCTTGTGCACCTGTTGGATTTCTAGAGTCCTCTCTAGACATGCTGCTAAGGTCGTTGACTGGCTGCTCTGGACTGTCCCAAGGTTTCTACTGTAGGTCTTTTATCGCCAAAGTCGAGTTTGCAAATCGGAATTTGGCACAGGAGGACAACCCTGATTAAAGATAACTAAGTAAATAACTAATCAACTGTCAGTATTGTGGTAGTTGGCAAGCACTTTCCCTTTTGCTTTTATGTGGTGTAGAACCAGTCCTTTTTGCCGTATGACCCTATATTTTCTCATGACTAAAACGTGGTCCTCACCATGTTCTTCCTAATCAAGCCTTTTTCTTTCTTTTCAGGTACCTTTACCTGTAACATTTTAATCCATGAGAGAGTGAGAGAGAGAGCGTGTGTGATTATCTGCATTCTGTACACAGTACTACAGAGTTAACTTATTTAAACATTTCTGAGTGGTTAATAGGCTGCTTCCTGTGCCCAGGTTACAGGGTTTGATTCCTCCGATCTTCATATGCCTAATGTGCAGTTCTGAGTTCTCCTGGGCTACCACTGAGAAGGGAAAATTTCTCCAGTGGGCTTACCCAGTAAAACAAAAAACATGCTTGTCTTATCAGTATATGGTTACCATACCTTCTTTGATAAAAAATACTTTTTACATATAGCACTTTCTATATATTTTTATGATAGTACAGTGCTAAATTTCTTTCAGTGTTGAGGGGGAAGGGTTTTGTTTGGGATAGTAACACATATGATGTTGTAAATGTATGTATAATACACTACAAAAATAAAGTAAAAGTTGACTGTGTCCTGTTTGAATCTACACCTAAACTTTTCCATGAATCTGCATAATTAATTCTAAGTGTTACTGATTTTGGTCAGATGTCCCAGACTTTTTGGGGGCTCTGTCCCTGAATCTTTTTTCTTGAGAATGAGAACTACAAACACAGTAATTCATTTTTCTGTTGCTGCACATGGACATTAATAAAGCGCAAGACACAACTGCTTTCACAAAAATCAAGCAGGACAATTTAGAAAAAACAAAACCACTGAAGAGAAACTACAGTTAGTTTACGACACTTAATCAGTCACAGATGGTTATGAGAAAGTAAGGGGATATGGTGGAAACACCCCAATGTGGAGGAACTGGGGTGTTGGACCCCTCTTAGTACCAGGGGTACGTTAATCTCTTATGGATGGATTCTGGCATGAGAATTCAGTGCCGCCCCCTTTTTGTTAGGCTACCTGTACAATGGAATTAACTGTTTCATGGGTACCTTTCATGTGTAGCAGTGGAAATGGTGATAGCAAGGAGGGAGGATCCAAGTACTTTGTTAGCATTAACTAAAATGGAGCATTGATTGGAGTATTAATAATATTCTACACTGGTAGATACCAAGTCAGTGAGTATACATCAGGTATTTTTCAGACAAACGCCACAAGTTCACATAAGAGACAAAAGTATAAATTTGTTTTTGCAGTAGTAATACACGCAAGTCAGACATATGTGGTGCCAGAGGAGTGAAAAGTAACATTAAGTTCCCTTTTTCCAGTTAAGGACAAATTTAAACCAAGACTGCAATGGAAATCAATGGCCACTTTAAAATTATAAGGGAATAAATCATTTACTGAATTAGGTTTATAAAAGTTACCTCTGGCCTTGGCAAAATGTAAGGCAGTACATTACAAATTCACCTGATAACTTTAGTTAAGGGGCAACTAATAGAAACATATTGTTTCTTAATTTAATAGTCTTCAGCAACCATATTATGTTCACCAATACCAATAAGGATGTCAAGAAAGGATTACTTCATGAAAGATACAAATGATGAATAAATATAAGCCAGAGACCCAAGCTTCTACATTCAGTGTGACCAAAGCAAGAATCTACACATGCAGAAAATGAAAGAGTTGCTATCCCACTTTTCTGCAAAGTTGACTAAGACAAAGAAAATGCCATGGATGTCACTACTGTGGCAAACTAAAAGAATGAGGAATCATGCAATGAAGCTATAAGAATGCTAAATATTTCTAGGTGTGAATTGTATATTATTATACAACAACAAGTAACAGTCTCACTGTCTTATTTTTTGTAGGTTACAGACTTGTACTAGGCTAATTGCACTTGTGGGCCATTTTAAGCCTAGCTAATTACCGCATGTGGAAATCAAACCTTGTGTCTGTGAGGTAAACACCTTAACCATTATACCAACCTACATATGACTGAAAGGAGCCACTTTGGCTCCCTGATACAACAGTCATCAAATACATAGAAGATAAACAGCTTTTAATAGTCTTTAACATGTCAGCTCTGATGAAATGGAGGAAAGAGTGAAATGTCCAGTGTAACTGTCATTAATAAGATGGCAGCTTTGACTACGTGCAACGCTGTAGGACACTGGAGAGGCCTTGATGCTCAGAGATGACAAATGAAAGGCATGTGTCAAAAAAGTAGTGTCTTAAGGACTAAAATATAGGTTATGAAGGTATCACAGTCTTTGAAAGGAAACCTGCACTGTCTTCTCTTTAGCAAGAACGCTGCTGCTAATAAAAGAAGGAAATCATGTTTACCATTTACAACATGTAAGGAGTACAAAGCAGACAATATAGTAGCAGATAAAGGACAGTCAGGGCTCATTGGTATGGAATTAACAAAATGTAGCATACACACACACACACACACACACACACACACACACACACACACACACACACACACACACACACACACACACACACACACACACTTGCATATCTATATGTGCAGATGTATATAAATATATACACACACACACTATATATATATATATATATATATATATATATATATATATATATATATATATATAGGGTGTTAAAAACTAATCCGAGGAGCTTAAATGGTTATATATAAAACATCAGAAAATGACTTCAAAGATCCAATATTAATATAAACACCTCAGACACAGGAAATGTATGACGGTTTTCCACATATATGGACAATAACAAGTTTTGGGGAGAAATACGAAAAGTTTACTGCTTCAAGTTAGCAGATCTTTCACTGAGGCTCTTTGCTCATTTTGTTGCTATATACCGATTACTGAACCTGATACGTAAGCAAGTCTTTTCATAAACATGGTTGTGGCCACCCATCAGTTTTTTGCTACAAAAGCCACAAAGATGACTGAAAGACCTAATAAACTCCTACAGCAAGCACTTACTTAAGGCAAACAGGGTTCTAACTGTTTTGTGCATGCCAGAATGTGGTAATACGATTCAGTTCTCCCTCCTTCCCATTTCAACCATACCGGATCTGTTGCAAAAGCAGAAAGATTAATTTTAGCGCACGGCTGGAAGTCTCCCAGATATGTTCTTGTGTTTAAAAGAAACACGTTTATGCTCTATAATTCTTGGTAATGCAGTTGTCTGCACTAGACTCCTTGCTGCAACAGACTATTTTATTTGGGGGTAATTCTATTCTTTTTATGAGGATTTGTCATTTCTTAATTTATCTTGCTTGCAGTAAGTTATTTAACGATATCATCTCTTGAAAGACAACTTTATTTATCTTTAAAAACCTCAAAGATTGTTAGCTAATATGCTGTATACACTGCGTGCATATCAAGTAACTTGAGGCAAAAGATTCATTCCCAAAAGCCAATATTTTCTGAACACTTAGTTCAAAAAGCACTGTACTGTTTGCACCATACTATTTATTTATGTACTACTCTGTTGTTTAAATAGCTTATAATACAAAACTAAATGCCTCATTTAGAATCCATATTGTCATTTTAAACAGTGAATAACATGACCAGTAGGTACAATGTGCACTGTCAGTGGCTCAAGAAAACTGCACACTTTTATTTATTTATTTTACATTTGTTGACCGGGCTAGTCCAGCTGGATATATGTCCATTTTCAGTGGAGGCCCGGGGAGAAAAGCTCTAAGGGTTATAACAAGTTTAGAGACTACAAAATAAATAACAAAACAAAACAAAAACATTGAGCATAAAAGATAAAAAGATTTTAGTATAGGTAATACACATCTCAGAGGAAATATCCATAACAAGATAATATTCCTAAAGAAGTTATTAAATAATTGCAATAAGCAAATTTGATAATATCAAAACGTAGTGTAAATAATACACTGTCTTACTAATATGGACGACAAAATAATTTTTTTGTTTGTCATACAGTATACATGAGATAAGTTATATCTACAAAGATGTTATGGTAAGATGTAGCAAGTTTCTTAAGGTTACTTTTAGAGAGATTAGTGTAAATAGGGGAAGCATATAGCAGGGTAGAGATGAGGTGAGATCGGGGTAAGGTGGTCCGGGCTTCAGGTGTAAGGAAGGGTTTGATTCTGTAAAGGGATCCAATCTTTTTGTTAATTACTTTTATTGTGTTGTTGATGTGACAATCAAAGTTAAGATTATTGTCAATAGTAATACCTAGTAGTTTTGTAGAAGAATCAGGAGTAATTTGAGTGTAATCAGTGGAAGTAATAGAGAAGTTTAGGGAAGCAGATTTACGGGTAGGTGAGAACAGTAATAACTTGGTTTTCTTGGGGTTAAGGAGTAGACAACGGTCAGAGAACCACTGTTTAACAGTGGTAAAGTTTTTTTGGGTAAGAGATTGGAGTTCAGTTTGACAGGAAGCAGTGCAGATTATAGTGGAATCATCTGGGAAATGTTTTAGTGGGGCCCAATTACATTGTATTAGTTCAGCTAGAAACTGTGCAGAGTTAAATTGTTTTTTTAGTATGTAGAGTTTTGTAAGTGGTAGGTAAGGTTAGGTTAGTTTTGTATCTAATGATATAGGTTAGAGAGTGGTCACTTAGATCATCTGGAAGGGTGCCTGATTTGTAGGGTTGTAAGGGAGTATTAGTAAGAATCCGGTCTAATGTGGTTTCAGTATTGTTGTTTTTTTTAGTTCTGGTGGGACTATTAACGAGTTGTTTGAAGCCATATAGGTTGATATGGGAAGTGGGGTTAGTACTGTTACAGGAATGCCAATCTATGTTAAAGTCTCCTAAGACTAGTGTTTCTTGAGGGAGTTTGGTCGAGAGTAGGTTAAGGATATGTTGAAGGGTGTTGATATTATTTCCAGGAGGGAGATGAGCACAAATGATATTTATGGATTTAGTAGTATTGACTTGAAGTTTAGAGCTGATTACTTCAGCATTGTTGTCTAGGGAAAGAGTCAGATTTATAGTACTAATTTGGAGTTTTGTTTTATACAGAATTGGTACCCCTCCTCCCTTTTTGGCAGTATGATCGAGTCTAATGATGTTATAACCAGGCGGGATGATTTCATTGTCATTAATTGAAGGCTTTAGTCAAGTTTCAGTTAAACATAAAATATCAAATTGATGGACTTCTAGAAGGGCATGGAGTTGACTAGTTTTGTTACAAATACTTTGTATATTGAGATGGGCAATAGAGAGAGAATTGGTCGGTTTAGAGAATGAGAGAGATGTAGTTTTGGTTTGCATTTTGTGTGTATTGGTTTTATTATGATGTGGGCCTGGATTAGGATGAATATCTCCATCTAGTAGAAGGTGGAGGAGTATGAAATATTTTTGTTGGGGAAGTTTATAGAAGGAGTCTATTTTCCTGGATCTAAGTTTCTTTAGTTTGAAGTGTGCTAGTCTATGGTATTTGGCTAATATGTGGTTGGGTTTAAGAAGGTAGGAGATAAAGGTGATGTAGGTGTAGAGGTGTATTTTGAGGGAATTAAAAGAGAAGAATTCAGTGGGTGTTCGTAGGAGGTTAAGAGGTAAGTAGATATAAGTAGCAGGCAGATAAGTATTTTAAGTTGTGGATGGATGGATGATATAGGCATATTAATTTGTATGGAGGTTAGCAAATAGGTGAGATATAGTTTGAAGGTGTGTTGTGGGGTAGAAGTATGAGAAGGAGGATAGGGGAGAAGGAGGGTTTGTAAAGTAGTGGGTGAGCTTACACCTGTGACTTGACTTAGATGTTGGAACGTAGAAGACCATTTTCTGTTCCCACTCCAGGTGGATTCATTAAATGCTAATACTGGCACTGCAGTGCAGCATAAGGGTTGTGCTACACTCCACAGATTCTGTGGTTCAAAACAGACCATAAACCAAAATCCCAAGTCTCAGCTCTGCTGGCAGTTCATATGAATGCTAAAAGTTCTACGGTACTTATGTAGCAGAGCAGGTAGAGCTTTCTAGAGTCCAAGAATGCTGCCCCCTGAGGTCATGATTAAAAAAATCCTCAGAATAAGTTAATTTACCGAACACATAATGCATAAATAAAGGTTAAATTCTATACTTTACAGTTCTTCAGAGGCTAAAAAGTAAAAGATAGTGCCCCTCAAATATGAGAAAGCAAATAGTCAGTAACTAAGTCTTCCCAAAAAGTGACATAAAGACTAAAATCTGGGTTGGAAAACTATCAGGCAGCTCAGACTTTTTTTTCTGTGGCTTATACCAGACTTGTCATTCTCCATGAATAGGACATCCCCACACATAAAGATGTGATGGAGATGTTGCCATCCACAATGGTGGATCAGTGCCTTTATACCAACATTTGGTACAAGAGAACGGAAGACGGCAAACAAAATAGTACACTTTGGAGTTAGAGAAGGAAGGGGTTGTCAGACAGATGTGACTCTATAGGGAGGTGCACTGGATTTATCAAAAAAGGAAAAGAAATACTAAGTGGCTTCCAAATGTAATAGATAGGTAAGTGATTAACAAGTCTGAAGACCCCTGGTCATGTGTTTCAGAGGTGATTGTAAACATGCAAACAACAACAATGACAAACAGTCCCAGTAGGTTTGGTCCCACACCTACAAACATACACAGGTATGTGCCAAATACCTCAAAAATGGTGCTCATGATACCACAATACAAATGAAGCAGATACACAGACTACAGATGATGAGGAATGCCAATAAAAATATGCAACAGGTGTGTCAATACCAAAATATTCTAGACTGAAGAGGAATCATTGTTTGTTAGCTGCATGTGCAAGAGAGCAAACTGTAAGAAAAACATGAAATGAGCCATAAAGTCCAAGGATCAGCTCTGGAACAATGGATCACCAGGGTCTTATTTTACTGTGTTTTTGGTTTACTGCCACATCATCGCACCTCTGACTAGCGTTTTTATTCAGATTCTTACCGGAAGCAGAGTCTGATACACTGACTTGCCTAGTCATATGGTTAGCAAGTAGAAGGCAAGCAAATCAAATACAGAACCACATACTAAAGGTGTTTGAAAGCTAGAAGCCTTAATACCCTCATCTAAGAAGCTAGCTGATATTCCAAAACAGGGAGAGAGGTAAAGAAAAGATTCTCATCTGACTGCTCCTATGGTGGTTCACGTGAATGCTAAAGGAACCAAAGGTCTTCCTTCTTTGACATTTATTAAAGGATGACCACATAAAAATGTCTCCATATCAGTAAGTGGTTATTACTATTGTCTAATTTGTTATTCCTCAAAATGGCATAAAGAAGCTGCTATGCTGTTTGACTTTGGTTTACAGCCAAGATTTTCTATTCCCTGGCGTCATTTTAAAGAGACAGGGGAATAAATATATACGTGAATCATTCACTATGGTACTGTCTTTCTCTGTCTTCATGGGTTACAAGAGCACTGTGACTGCCCACTTTGTGACTGTCCGCATCAACCTGTCTTTTTCATTACTTTCCTTCCTTTTATTTTTATATCGCCATTTCTGGCACAGCATTGCAGAATTTTATGAAACATGTGAACGTCAGGCTTGGAAAAGTAGCTGAGTTAGCTGTTCTTTTTAAATTAATAACTGCAGTTGAATGTTTAAGTGTGAGAAATCTGATTCCTGTGATTAATTGGTGTTACTCAGGCTGAGCTGGCATGTGTTGCATTCACACATCCTTCCCCCAGCTCAATGACTTACCTCAAACACTTCATATAATACCATACAGCTTTAACAAACTTCACAAGAAGGTAACACGCACAGAAAATGCAGTGTAGAAAACATGCAAAATCAAATACTGACAAAAATCAGGACACAAAGATGAAAATATTTTCCTTTTGTGTGACATTCTTTGGGTTTGATTAAAGGGAGAACAGCTAATTTGAGATACTTGGAAAAAATAAAAACAAACATGTTTGTGGAATCTTCTTGCTCATTTACATCTGAAAGCTAAACCTGAAACTCTTACTTGCAGCACCAGAGTAAATTTCTGTCTGAAATACTGATGCTGATAATCTGCGACTAATAAGGCATTTTATATATCCATGCTTAAGAGTTATTTTAATGACTCTTTTTAGAATGAATGAGCTAACCTGAATATTCTCGCCCTCCTAATCTACATGATATAACAGATGAGACAAACATAGGAAAGAAATACGTTCAGACGTAAAACAAATGGCATAAAACTGCACTATGATTTTACTGTATGTGGGTCTTTTACTGTTAGATTACAAGGAAAGAAAATCTTGACATTTGGGTAAAGTTCTCCTGAACTTTCTTAGACTAAATCAGGGCCTTCACAGTAATTATATCAAATTACATCGGATATCTATAATGCCAATTTCACCTTAAGGCACATCATATTATTCTAAAAAATATTCAACTACACATTGATTTAGCAATAACTTACATTCAGGTGTGGGGGTAATGGAGAATTTACCCATGGCTGGTACATAATTTGCAATCAGGCAACAATGGCATAGTATGCATTCAATCAAAAATTAGAATATTTAAAAGTGCTGATGGACACATTTCTGATTGCATGCATACTAATACATTTACTACTAATGCCAGTTTCACATTAATTCAGTTTCAAGGAAATGAAAATGAACTGGCAGTTGCATAAAGAGTGTTAATGATATGAACTGCTCATGATTTACACCCTGTAATGTTTAGTTTTGGTTTCATTAAGTTTTTCTTGCAAAACTATGTGATTCAGAGCAAAGCACTTATCAAGACAGTGGCTATGGCTTGCCCTTAAAACAGGCACCTCTGCCTAGTTGGCTTAACCTTGTCAAAAACTAATTAAAAATACAAGCACTGACTTGAAGAAACGTTTATTTTTATTTTCGGGTGACTACTACTGACAGTTTGTTTTCAGGAATGACTTGAGAATTTTCAAATCAGCATGAATACACATGAATTAGCCAATGAAAATCAAATGCTAGATATGAGGACATTATTGAGTGAAGCTGTATTTCAAATTTATCATATAACAGGAAACACCACTGTGACACCATACAGGAATCCAAATGGTTTCTAGCTGAGGCAGGTACACGTTTTTAATGAATAGTCTAACCTACTAGTAATCACAGCAACCACCTACCCTTGAAAACACTAATATTATGCCATGACCCCCCCAAAACGTGCACGCTGATTGGCCAGCGTGCCCGTTGTAAATCGAGTTATACTAATGGAAAAAGGTCCGGTTGCCCGGACTTTTTTCCATTAGTATAACTCGGTTTTTTAAAACACTGTCTCGCTATGTTAAATGGGTTTAACATAGCGAGACAGCTTTAAAATAAGCAACGGAGATCTCCGTTGCTTATTTTAAAGCTTTCTCGCTGTGTTAAACCCATTTAACATAGCGAGACAGTGTTTTAAAAAAAAGCAACGGAGAAAGCAAGATCTCCATTGCTTTTAGTGTTTCGCTATGTTAAATGAGTTTAACATAGCGAGACAGTTTAAAATAAACAACGGACATCTCCGTTGCTTATTTTAAACTGTCTCGCTATGTTAAACTCATTTAACATAGCTAAAAATCAACGGAGATCTTGCTTTCTCCGTTGCTTCCCACAGCTCTGATGTACTGCGCAGGCGCGCAGTACACCAGAACTGCCGCAGATGCCAGACATCTGCGGAAGGGCAGTAAACAGGCATTATACTATGCCATTATTTAAGAAAAGTAATAGTTTCTTTTCTTAAATAATGTCATGGTATAATAGCAATAACCCACGCCTGGGTGTGGGTAATGCTAAATTTACCCACGGTTGGCTTTGTTTGGTCCCGGGACCAAACCACGCCAACCGTGGGTAAATTTAGCATTACCCACACCCAGGCGTGGGTTATTGCTATAGTCATACAGTCCCAGTATAACCTAAGACATTAAGATATCCCACAACTACAAAGGCAGTCATATACCATGGCAAAAGAGAGAGACTTTACAAAACTGCCCTTGTTGTCCCTGTAACATGGAATACTTTACCAGAAAAAAACAGCAAAGCAAGTCTAAACTTAAAAGCACACCTCACTAACAAACAAACATAAGTGCATCTGTTATAAGGAAGCAGGTTAGAGTCAGGGAAACAGAAACGGTTATACAAGTGTAACTATCCAAATAAATAGTGCTAACATCCTTACATATAATGCTGTGATTTAAATAAAAATAACATTTGTGCAAAAGCAGAACTACAAAAGTTAATGAATTGTATTAGTCCCAGAATCCTTGTACAGAATGCAGGGTTTTGTGCAAACGTTCATGTAAAAGCACATTTACAGTACATACTGAAATGTAAACTTTGGTTATAATGTAACCTGAAAACTGTTAGTTTAAAAGGCAACTCACAACTCAGAAGGTATATTCTGAAACTCTGTTACTACCGCTTGTCCAAAGTCAGGGCTGAAAACAATCTTCGGACAAAGTTAAATAAATAAAAAATAAACAAATTTAAACTAGCCACCGGAAATGAAACAGCTCAATAAGTCTGGAATAGGGCTTGGCTTTTTTTAGGCTTTAATCATCAAGAGCCATTGCCATATCTTTTTACACATATTTTGTGTTCACAGATTGTAGGTAGAAGATGCTGTTAACACTTCATCCCTCAACGGTCACAGCACCTAAGATTTGTATATCTTCTGAGTCTTCCTAGGATAAACAGTTTATTCTCAGCACCTGGGGAATTAGCACTTTCTGGGGTAATGCTGATGGCTTTCAACAGTGGACCAAAGATCCACCACCCTGTTTCTCTTTCACTTCTGGTATTGGTCCATTCACCATCCTGGTCACTCTATAATTAATACCATCATTTTGAGTTCCCTTCAGTCACCTGACCACCACAGCCTTACTCCTTCAGGAAAAAAAAAAAAAAACAAGCAATCCAGAATAAGGAGGAACCTAAAGACTCCACAGAAGTCTCCAGTTTACTGATGGTGGTCAGTTGGCTTAGTCCTATTCCATCCTTTCATAACCATCACTCTTTCTTTATCATACACATCCTCAGGTATGGTCTCTTCTGCAGTACCTATTTCCAGATTATCCCCAGTAGACATCCCCATTCTCAATAGATACCTGGTCATTCCCATGTTGTTTTTTTTTTTTGCAGAACATGGACGTAGATTTATGGAGAAATGAAACACTATTTTTAGTGTTTTTTCTTACTCTCATGTTACTGAAAGTAAAACATAACTCCTCTGGGTTAAGCCCTGTGCTAACCACATAGGTTAGCATTTCAGTTACACTGTCTGCTTTAAATTTAAGAGTCAAATTCACTCAGTGGTGATCTCATGAGTTTAGCATCATATCTGTACTGGTCAGTTTAAAGCTGATTCACAGATTAACTCTATTGCGATGACTATGTAACACTAGATTATGCTTAAGATGTTGGTTAAAAGGTGGAAAGCAAGGGTTTGAAGAAGCCTGGTATAAAAGGCAAGGAAACTAAACCATGGAATACATTTGTTTTTCATTTCAGAGATAAAAATAAGTAAGTTTCATCCAAGTCAGGTGTACTCATTTTTCTTTATTTTTTGTTTGTTTCTGGCTTATTCAAGCAACACAGGACAACAGAGTTTATTGGTGTTCCATACTCAGGGACCCAAACTAAGACACCCTCCTCAATGGTATAAATAAAATTGCTCGGGATATCAGTAAGCTTGATTACCATCTTGAAGTACTTTAGGAAATATCTGAAGAAGCACAACAAGGAACATTTTCAATGCCACTGCTTTCAGTCATGGTTAAACAAGTAGTCACAGCCCCAGAAAGATACCCCAGAATGATTAGGTGCCTTGGACTTTCATACATCTGACTATGAGTAGCTTTTATCAATCCCACTAAAGCGTATACAAATTTCTTGCAAATATCTTGCATACCAGTGCCTAAATTGGCTCCCTTCCATGTGTTAAACTACTAACAATTTGACAAAAAAAGAAGTTATGTACTCACCATAACGTTCCATCTGAGAAGTTAGACTTCATTCTTCTGCACATATGGGTATTCGGATCCGATTCGGATCCAAGCTGGCAAAACTTTTACAAGCATCAGCTCCGAGCTCCAAGCTCCTCTCCTACCTATAGTACATCACTTCCTCCTGACTAACCCCAGATCGAGTTTGCTGTCACTAACTAGCAACGTAACCCACAATCCAAACAGGATAAGACCTGAATAGTGAGGGGGATGGAGGGAGGAAAGGTGCAGAAGAATGAAGTCTAACTACTCAGATGGAATGTTATGATGAGTACATAACTTCTTTATCTGAAGTAGTTAACTTCATTCTTTCTGCACATATGGGACAGAGTCCCCAGCTACTAGTATTCCTGGGAGGCCCTTATGAAAGGATATTTCTGAGCACCGCAGAGCCAAAGGATGCTCTCCCTCAAGAAATCAAATCTAATTTATAATGAGAGGTAAATGTATGCGAATTGGCCCACGTGGCTGCCGCACAGATATCATCTAAAGGTACTTTTGACCAGAAAGCTGCAGAAGTGGCCATTGATCTAGTGGAATGAGCCTTCAATAAGCCAGGAGGAGATAAGCCTTTGCCCTTGTATACTTGTGCAATACAAAGAGTGATCCACCTTGCTAAGGACACTTTCAAAACTGCTTTGCCCAAACATGGTTTTGAAAACAAGACAAACAGTTGATCCGACTTTCGGTAGCGTTTAGTCCTATGAAGGTAAAAATGAAGCTGTCTATGGATGTCCAATAAATGGAGTCTATATTCGCCTTCATTTTGGAAATTTGGGAAGAAGACTGGCAAATTTATAGATTGGTTGATATTGGCTGCTGAGGGCACCTTGGGAAGGAAGGAAGGGTTTGTACGCAGCAAAACCCTGTCCTTGTGAAAAATCAAATGGGGGGCACGGAGGATAAGGCCTGTAACTCTGAAACCCTTTTAGCTGAGGTGATGGCAACCAGGAATGCTGTCTTCCAAGACAAGAATTTCATAGGGACTGAACCAGCAGGTTCGAAAGGCGGAGAGGTCAATGCTTGAAGGACTAAAGTCAGATCCCAGGGAGGAACTGTCTCTAACTGGAGGTCGCAAGAGAAAGGTGCCCTTCAGGAACGCTTTACACAATTTGGCAGAGGCCAGAGCAATCTCATTTTCACCGACATGGAAATTAGAGATGGCAGCCAGTTGAACCTTGATGGTGGAAGAACTTGCGCCCGATTGAAAGAGACCAGCCAAAAAATCTAAAACGACTGGAATGGGGGCTGTAAAAGGGTTCTGATTGCGTTGAGAGGCCCAAATGGAAAAACTTCTCCACTTGCTATTGTAGAGTTTCCTAGTGGAGGCTTTGAGAGATGCTACCAGAATGTTCTTAACAGGGGATGAAAGTCCGGGAGTCCTAATGATCATGGGAACTGGAGCACCCACGCTGTCAGCTTGAGACTGTTCAGGTTGGGCAGGGGAAAGCCCGACAGATGAGCAAGTAGATCCGGACATGGATCTAGAGTCTATGGAGGAGCCAAAAGGTGAGACCATAGGAAAGGAAACCACACTTGGTGAGGCCAGAAGGGAGCTATGAGAATGACTTTGCACTGCAACCGGCAAGCTTTCTGAAGGAACTTCGGTATCAGAGGTAACGGGGGATAAGCATAAAGTAACCCAGGAGGCCAAGCATGGACTAGAGTGGCCCTTGGGACATCCCCTGGAGGGAGGATCAGAGTGAAGACGTTATTGCACTTCGTGTTGGAAGGAGACGTGAAAAGGTTGCAGCAAGGTTGACCCCATACGACGACCCCCACCGATGGATTTAGAGACTACTCATAAGGCAGAAGGATTGCCTGGCTTAGACTGTCCGCTACAATGTTGGAGCGTCCCAGGATATGCGTTGCTATCAGAAACCGGTTGGTGGATATGGCCCACTCCCAAACTTTCATGGCCTCGCGACAAAGAGGGTAAGATCGGGTCCCTCCCTGCTTGCTGATATACCAGACTACTGACATGTTGTCTGATTGAATGGCCAGTGTCCCTGAAGGTAGGACAGGATGGAAGGCTTTCAATGCTAAAAGCACTGCCCTCATCTCCAGGACAGTGATGTGTAACTTGGTCTCTAGTAGGGACCACGTGCCTTGGACTGTTCTTCCAAGGAACTGACCTCCCCCCCCGAGCTGGGAGGCATCCGTGGTCAACATGGCTTGGGCCAGCGGGGCTAGAAAGCTGCACCCCACAAGTATGTCTGATGACTGAAGCCACCACTGGAGTGACATTCTGCATGTCCGGTTGATTCGGATTTGGAAAGTCATCGGAAGGTCTAGCCAGGACCATTGAACTGCTAGATTCCACTGAAGGGTTGTCATATGAAAACGTGCAAGAGGGAGAATGGAAATGGAGGCTGCCATCGAACCCAAAGCCCCGAGAACATTGCCTGCTGTGACTACAGAGTGCTCCGAGATAGCCGACACGTGGAGTATGAGATTTTCTATCCTTTCCGGGGAAAGATCTTTGACTGAATAGTATCCAACCATGCCCCAAGGATGTCTATGACCTGAATAGGAACCAGGTGGGACTTGTTGAGGTTGATCGTGATGCCTAACTTGTGAGCCAGACCGAGAAAGTAGTGTAGGGCCTGGCACAAGAGATGTTTGGTGGATGCAGCGAAGAGCCAGTCATCTAGGTAGGGGAATACCTGAATGCCCTGAAGTCTCAGGTGAGCCGCTACGACTGCCATTACCTTGGTGAACACCCTGGGGGCTGTGGTGAGACCAAAGGGTAGGGCTCTAAAATGAAAGTGACCGCCCCTAGCCGGAAGTGCAGAAACCTCCTGGAGCTTCTGTGGACCTTGATATGATAGGAAGCATCCTGGAGGTCTAACGAGCACATCCAGTCGCATTCTCTTAGAAACGGTAGAATGGACTGTAGAGTGACCATCCGGAATTTTTGTTTCTCTACCGACAGGTTGAGGACAGACAGGTCCAGTATGGGCCTGAGGTTCCCCGTCTTCTTTGGCACTAAAAAGAACCTGGAGTAGATGCCTAATCCAGACTGGTCAGGGGGGACCGGTTCGATGGCTCGTTTTTGTAACAGTTTCGAAACCTGTAAAGCTGCGGCCTCCCTGTGATTGGGTGGAACATCTGGGAGGCGTGCTGGAGTTATGGGAGATGATATGAAAGGGATAGAATAGCCTCTGGACATGATGTTTAACACCCAGCGGTCTGTAGTAATGGACTCCCATGCCGCTGGATGTAAGGAGAATCTTCCCCCCAACTGCCTCCAGAGTAGAGCAGTTGGGCAACCCATCAGGGCTGCTGTGCGGGCCTGTCGGAAAAGGGTTCCCTAGACCCGAAGTTTCTGGGACCCCCTCTGCCTCTGGGACGGCATCGGTCTTGTCCCCCTCTGCCTCTGGGGGACGAATAGTCCTGAGTGTCCCAGAAAGACTGTGATTTCCGTAACCACATATTCTTTTGCCCCTTTTGGTTCCTGGAATAGGATCTCTGGGGGGTTAAAGAAGCGGATTCCGATGGCAGACAAAGTCTTTCCATCCTTCTCACTCTGGGTGAGTGTGTCGTGCACCATCTTCCCAAAGAGGGATGATCCATCAAAAGGGGTGTTAATAAAAGACACCTTAAAGGGGTCCGCAAATTGACATAGTCTGATCCAGGCGTGTCGCCTCAAGGCAATGCCTGTACCAGCAGCTCTAGCTGCTCCCTCCGTAGCATGGGAGAGGAGACACATAGATGTCTTTGTCACTGATTTCAGTGTAGTCATCTTCGCAGTAAAGGACTGCTTGTCCTGCTGTGACAGAGACTCCGGGGGTGACTCAGTTAGTTCCGTTATAAAATCACACTGCAGTTGGGTAAAATGTGCCAAGTAATTCAGCACACGGATAGAAAAAGTCACTGACGAGTACATACGCTTCCCGAAACGATCCATCAACCTGGACTCCTTGTCTGGTTGATGGACCAAGGAACTCTCCTGTGCCACTTCATTCTTTGTGGCAGCTGCAACCACCAAAGCATCCACAGGGGCTCCTTTGGACCATGCCTGCCTATCTGATGGTGGGGAAATAATTTTGTCTGGTCTTTTGGGTATAGGCTCCACGGTGTCAGGATCCTTCCATGCCCTAGTGGTGATGAGGTCCACCAAAGGGTCGGCTGGTGGGGAATCCCAGGAAGTAGATGGGCCCATGCCAAAGGCCTCCAGAAACACGGACTCATCCGTAGAGGGTTTGGGGGCTGATCAACATCCTCTTTGGCGGAGGATCTCCATAATGTCTCAGAAGGAGACGTCCTCGGGAGGTGATCTGGGGGAACCCTCTCCTTCATCTAAGTCCGAATCAGTGGTAATGGACTCAGGGGAGTCCAAGTGCCTCCTTTTACACTTGCATTTATGAGGTTCCTCTCCAGTGGGACTTTCTGCAGAAGACTCGTAAGCCTCCGGGGGTTCCCTGAGGGGAACAACCTGGGGTTGCTTTGGCACGGGTTGTCTCTGAGACAGGGTGAGGGGAGCAGAATCCAAAAACAGGAAGGTCTGGGTAGGATCTGAGTAGGTGAGCTATGGTCTCAACCCCTAGGAGAGAACCTTTTCCACTGGCCCGAATGCCGATGGAGAGCCCACCTCTGTAACCCATAAGGATGAGGCTCTCCCCGGGTCTGAAGCAGGGATTGGAGCCGAAGGCAGGGTAGTCTGGGCACCAAGGATGGGATCCGAAAGAGAATGACCTCGACCCTCGGGTCCGACTCCCTGACCATGGCCCCGAGAGTCTCCTGGATCCAAAATTGGATCCGAGGAACTCAAGGTGATGGCTGGCATCGAAGAAATGAGAACCGTCGGTGCCGAACCAACAGTTCCAAAGGGCCTCGGATTTGAGAACCCCAAAGCATCGGGTCAGATCGGGGAAGGAGAGATTGGGTGAAATAGAGTTGTAGAAGGACCCTCTCCGATGGCAGAGGGACCTGGTAAGAACCCCATCTGAATCTGATTCTGGATGAACCTCCTCATCAGCCTGTCCATGTCAAGGTCAGAGACCCTCTGAGTTGACCTTGAAGAAGAAGCGACCGAAGTGGGTCTTGGCTGGATCTGAGGGGAGTGCCTCGGCTCCGAGGGCTCCATCGGCTCCAGCGAGAAATGGGGAGAGTGGAGCCGAGGAGAACGAGACCTGGGGACTTTAGAAGAGGGGCTGGAGAAAGACTCCCTGTCGGGGATCTTTTTCTGGGCCTGTCCTTTTCTTTGTGGCACTTCTCCCTCTCTCTCTTGTCCCTACCTTTCTGGGACGAATCTGAGGCGGCAGGATGAGTGGGAGGTTGAGTCCCTGCCTGCAAGAAGTCACTGGCTGGAGCGGAAACCGAGGTAGACTCTAGGGCAGAAGCTGGTAGCAGACCCTTGGCCACGAGCTTAGCCCGACAGTCTTTCAAGGCCCTGGGGTTAAAACCCGCACAAATGTCGCAGGAGGCTGACAAATGGGAGACCCCTAAACAAAGAACACACAGAGTGTGGCCAGGCTGGTGAGAGCTTGTGACCACACTCTCTGCATTTTTTAAAAAGAACTTTAGGCTGTTCAGCCATAAGGGCTGAACAGTAACTAACCCCAAGGCCCAAGCACACACACACACACACACACACACACACACACACACACACACACACACACACAAAACAAGGGATGGGGCCTAGGCAGGAACTAAAATTACCAACAAACTACATAGAAAAAAACTTTTTTTTTTTTTTAAACACGATGACTACATGTGGAGGGGGGAGGAAAGGGGGAACAGGTACACACACACACCAACTGTACTGAAAAGAGAAAAACAAGAGAAACCTTACCACCTTCGCTTAGAGCTCAGGGACCACGATGCTAACTCTTAGAGCGGCAAACGAGATCTGGGGTTAGTCAGGAGGAAGTGATGTATTATAGGTAGGGGAGGAGCTCAGAGCTGATGCTTGTAAAAGTTTTGCTGGCTCGGATCCAAACACCCATATGTGCAGAAAAAATGAAGTTAACTACTTCAGACTTATTATTTACTTTTGCTTAACAGCTGTCTCATGTTCATGACCTGCTTTGCATTTTTCCTCCATGTAAAACTGAATCTAGAAATTGCCTCAACCTCTTCTGTTATCATATTTTTCTTTATCAATACACAGTTTTAGATGCCAATAATGGCCTATATTACTGTATGTTGTTTTTTATGCTTATTGATTTGTAACACTTATTACTTTATGTTATTGTATACATTTACTGTATTAAAGCACATATTTAAGTTATTACGCAAGACTACTGTCTTTGTTTATGCCTTCCATCCCTGGTAGTACCTGAAAAGGTACTGATTAACAAATGTATTAAAACTAAATATATAAACAGAGAGGTAGATAAAGTCATTTGAAATTAACTTCTGTATTCAGAACTCACATCAGAAAGACATAAACATACAGAGTGCAGAATTACTATGATACATAACAAGAACAGGTACTAGCTTACTTTCAAAAACTAGTATTGTCATTAAAAGGATTAAATAAAGTATGCAAACTACTTGCTTAATTTATTACATCTTCCAAATCTAACTGCTCAGTTTGAGCTCAAAAGCTGGAAGCAATAATTAGCTATTCTTTAATTAGGACGGCCATGATTAATCACATTGAATTTAATTGTATTTTTTCTGCAGATGGTGACTACAGCAAGAAATTAAAAGACTATTACATTTTTGAAGGAAAGCTAGGCAAATCCAGGTACACTATTAAACTGGATAGACATCAACTGTCAACAAAGGTTTATACAGTTAAAGTTTTTTCCACTAATAAGATATGGCTGTCAGGGACTTACTGTAAGTTAGGCTACACTCCGGAAAACTTATGGTTTTGAACTGTGGTGTTGGATAAAATGTTTAGAGAATTCTATGGACTGGGAAGATTAAATCAGTCAGTACTTATGGAGATAAACACATACTTTTCACTGGAAAGTCTTCTACTGGGAAAATTGCAGATAAAAGAAGAAGGGGTGTCAGAAGCTAAGATGGATCAACAGCATTGCTAAAGTCATGCATTAGGTTTGCAAGAACTTACAGAAACACTTGTTGATAGACAGGGCTGGTGTGCTGAATTCCTTGAGGGCATGAAGAGCTGGACTCAACTAATCAACTTAAAAGTAATAGCAATTTAATTGTCAGCCAGCAATCATTGTTACAATATCTATAACAGTTAAAAAGGTGCACTCCAAAGAAGTGCCACTCAACAAATCCAAAACTTGTAAATGTTTTTTTTTTTTGCACTTTCTGATGTGAGGAAAAGAACCCAGATCCACAGTCTCTACATATATTTCTTCAAGGTCATACAGACTCAGGGAGAAACTAGAAAACAAAAATATAAACTCATTTTCCTTCTTCAAGTTTCACAAAATCAAAACTGGAAGCACACAGCATCTATGACAAAGTCAGTTCCCATGTACTGAAAAGATGACTTCAAGCAATCTGTGATCTTTCACTGGCAATATTTAAGGCTTTCTAAAACAGAAAATAATAAACTGCAAGGTTATTCTTTAATTACACTAGAAAACTGAAAAGGAAAGTGAATGTATCACCCACCCATAGGGTAAAGTAAATGCGGCAGAAGACAAATTTTGTGCAAAGTTCACTATATGCAAAGACATAGTTCAAACTCCTATAAAGATGAGTTTGGATATGTATCATATTTATTTATTGACATTTGATTACATTATAACTACAGATATGATAAATACTGCTGCAAAAAATGAAAAGCTTAAGTTTCACGGGACCAGACAACACACCTGGAGGCTTCATATACAAAATCAAGGAAGACCTAACTAAAACCTGTATCAATCATGTTAAACGAATGCTGGTTATGTGGACACATTTCTTAATCTACAGCAACAGGCTGCAGTGATACAAGATCACTAACAGAGTAATAGCAGACCCAAACAATTTTACTCCAATCAGTCTTAACGGTCTTTTATGTGAAATAGTTCAGCTGTCATAATGAAGCTTATTCAAAGTGAAATAAGAAACTTACTTCTGTAAGATATGAAAAAATATTATTTTTGAATGTAGTAGAATTCTTTTGAGAGTAGCAGCTGCACTTGATGAAGGAGAGACAGTGTGTGCTATTTACATAAAGAGATGCATGTGTTCTTTTGGAAGTTGGTTGTCTTCACGAGTTGCTCTATTTAATGAAAAGTTAAAACACATCTTTTGGCATTTTCAAGTACGAGGGTATTGTCTATTAACTGATGATGGAAGAAATGGAACATGTGGTGTAATAGAATATTATGAAGGAGATGTTAGTTGGAAGTCACAAGAGGTGTTCGTATGTGACCAGAGAAACCAAGAAAAAGTTGAAACTGAAGGTGGTAGAGGTTGTAAACCACTGGGAAGCCTTGCAGAATATATTAACCGTGGAACCTAATGGGATTGCTTAAAGTGTATATGAAGTAAATGGCCGTAGTTACACTGGATGAAGTAGAGTTTTTACAAGAGTAGTACACAGTCATGGAGAGCACTAAAAAGCAAATGCATGAGTTTTGACATCGAAGGCAAAGCAGTTCACATGATAAAGCAAACTGAACAGTACTGGATCAGGATGGGGAACAAAAGAAGAAAAAATAAAATTAAGAAAGGGAGCTATAGCAGGTTAGAAGGGAAAGATCTGATGGGATTAGTACAAAACAAGATGTCAGAAGGGACTGGATTCACAAAAATTTCACTGGAGACAACTATGGTAAAAAAAAATTGCCAGATTCAGAACTCAAATATTGGAAAACTAGACTAGGAAATCCAGATTAAATTGTTTCAAAAACTTCAGATATCATGGGAACTATTATCCAAGTAGAATACTTTCAACAGCTTGGAGACCTTCTTTTTGTAAGAATTTTGTAAGACATGACTACACTGAAGTGACACTGAAGAATTGCTTATGCTTTGTGGATATGATAAAGGAATGCAAGCAAAGACAATTGAAAGGTAAACTGTCCTTCACTGCCAATTTGAACATGTGCTGGGACTTTGAAAGCCTGGGTAAAACAACTGGAAAGATAAAAGAATAGCATTTGTGACTAGCACAGCTGCATGCAGAGCAGAATGATAAACAGATATGTAAACTGAGAGACCATGCTGCTGGACAAATAGAGGAGAAATAGGAGGAAAGATCTGATTTGAGTGAGAAGGCATACCTGTTCATTTGTATAATTCCTTGAGCATGACAGTTTTACAGACAAGAAAGCTCTACTTGAAAATATGTGCTGGATTGTAACATGGAAGTGCCTATCAAACTATGAGTCATTGAAAAGTTTATTCAATTAATTGATGTAAAAGGCTAAGTTAAGTCACTGCACTGAGTAACCTACCATTTTTTATTAATACTAACTTACTAATGCTGAGTTCTGCAATTATACAAATACATAAATGTTACTTAACCACTTGCTATCAGTAGAATTGAAAATCTTGAAATCCATACATTATACGACTCTGAATTGACTATAAAAGTACATTTGTGTACACTTACCATAAATGTAGATGTTCGAGTGCATTCACTGTTGCAGTCATCACACTTGAGTTATCTGCCTGCAGGTAGCTCTCAGTTGGCCCGAATACCAGAGTCTTGGGATTTCTGTGTCGGATGCTGTCGCCTCTTCCATGACGTCAGGTCATCAGGGGTATAAAACATGCAGCCGACACCATTACATCAGTTTTTCTTGCCCCAGATGTCAGAAGCCCCCAAAATAGGAAGCAATTACATGGTGTGGAACACCTCCAGTAAAAAGTAAATACCATTGCCATAAGATATGGCCAAAAAAGAGGATAGGTAGAAAGTATAGAAAAGTCAGGGGGCTGGAGGGAAGGTAACCAGGACTGCAACAGTGAATACACTCGAACATCTACATTTATGGTTACGTGTATACAACTGTACTATGTTCTTCATGTTTCACTGTTGCAGTCATCACACTTGGGTTGATTCCCAAAGCTGAGGAAGGGTGGAGGCAGTCAAGAAGTATTAGGGCTGGCTAGCAGGCCTTGCAAGACTGCTGTAGCAAATCCAGCTCTGGATTTAGAAAAGATAGGCAAGTGGTAATGCTTGGTGAAGGTGTGTACAGAACTCCAGGTTGCAGCTTCCAGGATGTCCCTGGTAGGGACTCCCCTGAGAAATGCTGTAGAGGTAGCCCTAGTGGAATGGGTTTGGATTCCCTGTGGTGTAGATTTTCCATGGTGTTTGTAGCAGAAATGGATGCAATGTGCTATCAATTTGGAGATGGTTTGCTTTGAAATGGCCTTGCCCTCTGCCCCTGTAGCAAAGCTGACTAGCAGCTGGTCAGATTTTCTGAAAGTTTAGTCCTGTCAAGGTAGAACCTAAGCTGCCTGTGCATGTCCAAAGAGTGCAGGATCCTTTCCCTTTTATTCCGAGGATTAGGGAAAAAGGTTGGTAAATGGATGGATTGGTTTAAAGCCACAGTGGATACCACCTTGGGCATAAATGATGGGCTAGTCCTGAGGGAAACCCTGTCCACATGGAAGATAATGAAGGGTTCCACAGCCATAAGGGCCTGCAACTCAGTCTTCTTGCTGAAGTGATGGCTAGGAGTAAGGCTGTTTTCCAAGAGAGGAATTTTAACTCTGCTGTAGCAGCAGGCTCAAAGGGGGGGTGTGAGCTTCTCTAGTACAAAGTTAAGGCCTTAGGCTGGAGTGGGAGCTCTCCTCAGGGATCTTAGATTGTTAGCTCCTCTCAAGGACTGTTTGACGAGAGGGTGAGAGAAGAGGGGTGGCTCAGTATTGTAATGAGCTGAGATGGCAGAGGCATGAATCTTAATAGAAGAGAAGGATAGACCTTTGTGGAGCAGTTCTGCTACATAATCTAAGATTTGAGGTAAGGTGGGCACGGTTGTGTCCTTTCCCTAAGACTGGCTCCAAGAACAGTATCTTTTCCACTTTTCTGAATATGATTTCCTAGTACTAGGCCTCCTGGCCTCAAGGATGACATCCAGCACCTGTTTGCGGAGGGCTGCTGGTGATGTATTCATGGAATGAGTCAGGCGGCTAGGTTCAGGGTTTGCAGCTGAGGGTGCAAAATCTGGTCCTACTGGTGGGACAGCAGGGAAGGGGTCTGATGCAGGTGCCAGGATACTGCTGTCAGACTGCATAAAAGTGGGTACTAGTGCTGGAGTGGCCAGTCTGGTGCAATCAGGATTGTCCTTGGCCTGTCCTGTTTGATCTTGAGTAGTACTTTCGAGAGGAGGGGCAGAGGGGGAAAGGCAAGGATTGAGAGGTTTTCCTGTGTAAAGGATAGGGCATTCACTTTCTATGCTTGGCTGTGGGGAGTTCTGGTGCAGAATTTGCTCAATTGATGGTTCTGGGGGGAAGCAAAGAGGTCCACCTCTGGTGTCCCCCACCTGTGGATTAGAAGTTAGAATGAGTTGGGTTCCAGTTTCCACTCGTGTGGGTCCATTAGATTTCTGCTCAAGTCATCTGCCAGTGAATTTTGTTTGCCTGGCAGGAACTGAGCTTGCAGGTGCACTTGATTGCTCAAGGCTATGTTCCACAGAACCATGGCTAACCTGCAGAGTGGGTAGGAGTGAGTTCCCCCCTGCTTGTTTATGTACCACACAACTGTGGTGTTGTCTGTCTTTATCAAGAGTTGTCCTGGAAGGATAACAGGTTGATAGGTTGATAGATTAGTACTAAGCTAACTGCCCTTGCGAGCCATTTTAAGCTTAGCCAATTATCCCTTGTGAGACTCAAACCCTGCACCTTGTGTTTGTAAGGCAAACACCTTAACCATTAGACCACCCTCCCAACCAGGCTGTCAGTGCATTCTGTAGAGCTAACATTTCTTTTTGATTTATATGCAGGTGTATTTGTCTTGGGCTCCATTTGCCTTGAATGCATTTGCCTGCCATGTGAGCCCCCCATGCATAGTCTGATGCTTCTGTTGTCAGGGTTTGGGTGGTGGGGGGTTGAGTGAAAGGGAGTTCCTTGTTGTGGTAGCAGGCCTCTGCCCACCAAAGGAACTCTGTCCTTAGGCAAGGAATGATGGGAATCACTGTTTCCAGGTCCTGAGAATGTTGACACCAGAGACTTTTTAAGTACCACTGAAATTTCCTCACATGCAGTCTTGCATATGGAATTAGGAGAATGCATGAGGTCATGAACCCTAGGGCTTGCAGTATTTTTCTTGCAGATAGCTGGGTTTGGGTGGCCAGTAGTTTGAAGTAGTTTGTCAAATAAACCTGTTTTTCTGGAGTGAGGAATGCCATCTGGGAAGTTGTGTTCAAGCTTGCTCCCAGGAATACAATTTTTGGCTGGGTACTAGATGTGATTTATTTCCGTTAATGGTATACCCCAGAGGAGGTAGGAGTCTCTTTACAGATGTCAGGTGCTGAAGTAGCAATTCCTGACTGTCCGCCTGAATCGGGCAATCGTCCAAGTATGGGTAAATTTGAATTTTTCTCTGCCTGCAGTATGCAATGGCTGGAGCCAGGCATTTTGTGAATACCCTGGGCGCAGTAGATAAGGGAAGTGCAAAGAACTGGCAGTGCATAGAGCCTGCCCTGAAACATAGACATTTCCTGCAAGATTCCCTTATGGGGATGTGCAGATAAGCTTCCTTTAAGTCTAGGGTGACCAGCCAGGAGTCCTTGGCTAGCATAGGAAGCAGCTGTTGAAGAGTAAGCAATTTGAAATTTGGTACCATCAGGAAGGTGTTGAGAATTGACAGATCCAGGACAGGGCGCTAAGAGTTTTCTTTTCTGGGCACCAGAAAGAGTCTTGAGTAGAAACCCTGTCCCCTTTGCTCTGTTGGAACAGGTTGAATAGCCCTGATACTGAGAAGAGAAAGTACTTGCTGTCCACTGGTTTGGGGAGAGGTCTGGTAATCTGCTTGGGGTTGGCAGTGAGTGGAAGTAGAATCTGTATCCCTGGGATACAATGTTTAAGACCCATCTGTCCTGGGTAATGTACTCCCAGTTTTTTGCATGCAGGGTGAGTTTTCCTCCTAGGGGTGCAAGTACTTAGGGCATGGCTGAGAAGGATGAAGGACAAGTCAATGCAAACTTTTTCCATAAGAGGGTGGCTTACCACTCCATGTTTTTTGAGGTGGGAGCACTCCATTGTTTAGATCTGTGCATACCCTGAGGCTGTAGTCTTGGTGGTCTGCTGCCCCTGGGTTTGGACTGAGAAGATCTGGGAGGGACTGGAAAGGGCCAGTTTTCTGAAGGCCAATGCATACTGAATCTAGGTGGCTATACCTGTAGGAAATCTTTAACTGTTTGCATAGATTTAGCTTTTTCCTCCATCTTTTTAAGAACTTCTTCTGCTTTAGTGCTAAACAAACGTTCTTGGTTTACTGGAGCATCTAGTAATTTTGCTTTGACATGGTCTGGCAAGATTTGTTCCTTTAGTCAAACATGCCTTCTAACAGACCCAGTGACAGCAGCCCTGCAAGATGCTTCTAAGGCATCAAAACCACACTGCAAAGTATGTTTTCCAATTTGATTAGCAGAATGCATTAACTCTTGTAAATCTGTAAATCTTTATGTTCTGCACAATCAGGAATCAACATCATTTTTTGTTTAATTAATTCCGTAATATGCTGCTGGTACTTGATGGCAAGAGTTGCAGAGGTATATACATTCTTCTCCCATCTGTCTAAAGCCCTAGAATCCCTGTCCGAATGGGTAGGGTTTTTGGCTGTAGTAGCCTTAATACCTTTAGGTCCCTGGGAAATGGTCTGTGGATCCGCAGTGAGATTTTTCAATAGAAATTTGTGAGAGTCAGGTACTCTGTAGTACCTGTCAGGCTTTCTAGGAGCTGGTGGCAAAGTATCAGAGGTAAGACTGGATTCCATGAAGACAGCATCTACAATTTCCAGCACAGGGGGATTGCTAGAGGCCTGTGCTGAGGCAAGTTTAAAAATTCCCTGAGTCTGTTTTTGGAATCTGGGTAGTCTTGGCACCCCCAGCGGAAATGCTCTCTGAGGGTATGCATGGTTTCACTGAACGAAAAGTCCTCTGGGGGGAGGCAGAGGGAATGGAATCCCCTGCAACTGAATCCTCATAGGTAGATAAGAGTATGTTTGGTAATCTGAGGGGTCAGAGTCATCGGATTCATGATCTGTAGAATCAGAAGGAAAATCAATTCTTTGTCTTTTAGAGGGGGAAGGCTGGCTTCCCCTAATTAAAGTAATAAGTTCTTCAGCCATTCTAAGCATGTTTCTGTGGCATGAGAGCTTGAGAATGCACTTTGATCGCCGGTTTCTTAGGCGTATTGCAAACTCTGGGCCTGAGAAATTCAGCAGTTTTAGTCAGAAACGAAGTAGTTGTTTTAATACGAACATCGGAAGATCTGAATACACCCTCAGAAGCCAGTGCCTGCACAGCAGCTCCGGACCCATCTAAGGTAGACACATCCGCAGGTTCCATAGTTGAAGAAGCATCTCGCAGCATACCGGACACCAAATGGGTCTCAGTAGAGGCCTGTGAATCTGTAGAAGCGGGTATCAGGGGCTGCGAAAGCGCCTCACTGAGTACCGGTGGACAGGTGACTAGCATAACTGAAGCATCGTCTGCAGTTTTGGACCTATGCGGTCTGTCTCTGTCTTTATCCTTAAGTTTTTTCGGAAGATCGGTAGTCTGATGGCTTATCTAAGCCGTTTCGGAATACAGAGAATGAGAGCGAAAGAATTTAGTGACAAAGATAGCTCGACGATGAATAGTTTGGGCGTTGAACAGGGCACAAAACCGACAATGAGGAACATCGTGGTCTGGGCCTAAACAGGTGATGCAGTAAGAATGAAAATCTCTGTCAGGTATTTGCTTTCCACACGCAAGACAATTATTAACTTTTTCTGACATCGGTTAGAGCAAGAAAAAAGGATCCCCAATGGGGTACTTAGCTTTAGAAGTCTTCAGGTCTGAAACTCAAATAACGAAAATTTTAGGGAGAGGCCGACCGGCACTTGTGAACTGCTTCTGCTTCGGGCACTGCTCACAAGAAAAGCTGATGTAATGGCATCGGCTGCATGTTTTATACCCCTGACGACCTGACGTCATGGAAGAGACGACAGCATCCGATGCAGAAAATCCCAATACTCTGGTATTCAGGCCAACTGAGGGCTACCTGCAGGCAGATAACCCAAATGTGATGGCTGCAACAGTGAAACACGAAGAACATCATAAGTTATGCACTTACCATAATACTGGATTATTTTTATCCCTGGTCCATCTGCTTTGACTAGTGGCAGATAAGATGTTAAGCTGGTGTGATCACACAGTTCTATCGCTTCTTCGTGCTTTCAGCCTCAAGCTCCTTCTTGGTCCCATAATGCACCTTTCCCCTGCACAGCCTCAGATCGAGTTTGTTACTCACTCTCAAGTGGAGTACCACTAATGGAATATTGGAAAAAACAATGGAATGTGGGCAGACTTCAACACAAGTCTGCTAGGTACATCCGGTTAAGAAACAGTTACAAGGTCTCTCCAGTTAAGAAACAGTTGCAAATTGGAATGGGGAAGGAGGGTAAGTTGTTAAAGCACATGGATTGGGATGACAAGGATCTAGCATTATGATAAGTACATAACTTCTGTATATTATGTCATCCCAACCATCCACCTAGATTAGTGGGACAGAATCAAACCAAATCCGAAGCTCAAATGCAAACCCCCAAAAAATTTAATAGAATCTGCGATAAAAAATCTGTAGTAAAGCTCTGAAACCAAGAACACAGACTCATACACTGATTAAAACAAGATAATCATGTTCGTCTCTAATTATAAAAATTATTCAATAGTTCTTCAGATAAAAAAATGGTCATATGACCCATTAAATATACTCAAGTCATGTGAACACACTTTAAGCTTGGAGCCAAAAATGAAAAAGAAACATTGCATTCCGACCACTCAGTATGATATATATATCCTGAAGCCCCTGATATTTGCTCAGTAGATATGTTATACATTATTACACTGCAAACACTACTAACATTACTAACACCGCTACTACACTAAGAAACAGAATAAATTATAAAGAGCAAATTTCAAAGAAATTTAGCTTTTTTAACACAGGTGTCTACAGAAAAGACCTAAATATGTTAATAGTAGAAATGAAATACCAAAAGAAAGATGAAGACAGCAACTCAATCTCTGCTTTTAAAAGAAAAAATATTCAAAAAACTTTACTTATTTATTTACATTTTTACAGAAACGAGTAATAAAGAAATATTCATTAATAGAAGACGGCACTAATGAAAAAAAACTACAGAAATATTCTGGAAAACAACATTTATCCTGAGCACTTTGCATCCACAATCTTAATTGAGTAGCAAAAAGGTATCTGAAGCAGGGAGGGGAGATGGGTGAGTTATGGGAATGAAAAGTAGCTCAGGACTGAAACCTTGTAAAAATGACAACTGCCAGACCTGATATTGATACTGCCAGACTTGATATTGATACTGCCAGACTTGATATTGATACTGCTCAGACAAGCTCCACGTGGGTTTACAGAGTGGTCCTAGCAGCAAGGAACTCGAAAAAGCGACTACCGTTTGGATTTAAGTATCTTTGCTTTTTTTCACTGAAAATAGCTTCTGCTGCTTACTTTGAACTAGCCTGAACTGTTTTTTTACTGATTACTGCATTTATTTTAAAATCTGCACTTAAAGTTACATTTAGTCGAATTTAGTCGAAAGTTTGCTTGTTTGTTTGTGTAATTGAACTGTGGAGGCTGCCCACTAAAGTGTGCTAGCCTGTGTAACTAATTTATCACTGTCTCTGCATTTTCTGTGTATTTCTACAAAAAAAAAAAAACAAAAAAATAATTCTTGTTTTCCTGCCTTTCTCGACTAGTTTAGACCAGTATACAGGCATTGCTGTATTCTGGGCTGTGGTGTAGTTCCTGTGTTGTCAATTACCTTACTTGGATAGAAGGAAGTTTCTTTGCTCACCAGTGGGAGCGGGGAGCCTTGAGCAGCCTACCTATCCTTGGGGGAAGTGACCTCAGCACAAGAAGCTGTTAGTAATTGGTTGTTTGGGACCACTCCTAGCTCTTTTGTAGTTCACTGCTTAAAATCCGCCTCTGGGCGTTTTTTTCTGGCTATACTGCTCAGACAAGCTCCGCGTGGGTTTACAGAGTGGTCCTAGCACAAGGAACTCGAAAAAGCGACTACCGTCTGGATTTAAGTATCTTTGCTTTTTTTCACTGAAAATAGCTTCTGCTGCTTACTTTGAACTAGCCTGAACTGTTTTTTTACTGATTACTGCATTTATTTTAAAATCTGCACTTAAAGTTACATTTAGTCGAATTTAGTCGAAAGTTTGCTTGTTTAATTGAACTGTGGAGGCTGCCCACTAAAGTGTGCTAGCCTGTGTAACTAATTTATCACTGTCGCGGCATTTTCTGTGTATTTCTACAAAAAAAAACAAAAAAATAATCCTTGTTTTCCCACCTTTCTCAACTAGTTTAGACCAATATACAGGCATTGCTGTATTCTGGGCTGTGGTGTATTTCCTGTGTTGTCCATTACCTTACTTGGATAGAAGGAAGTTTCTTTGCTCACCAGTGGGAGTGGGGAGCCTTGAGCAGCCTACCTATCCTTGGGGGAAGTGACCTCAGCACAAGAAGCTGTTAGTAATTGGTTGTTTGGGACCATTCCTAGCTCTTTTGTAGTTCACTGCTTAAAATCTGCGTTTGCATGGCTTTGCACGGTCGTGTGCATAGCGCAGCGCCGGTTAAACAAGGTTAAACTTGGTTAAACTTTTTCTGGCTCCGCCAAGTCTGCTCTTCAATTTTTTCCTTAGAACTGTTCTACTTGCAATCTAAACAGCCTATACTCTATCTGAAAAGCTCAGCACTTGCTCCTTAAGCATTTTTTATACAGGTAAAGCACTCTTAAACAAACAAAAGTACTTCATTCACCTAAATTCTGTTGAGTACCCATTTCCCTATAGGTCCTTTCTGACTCAGTTACACAGCAATCTTTTCACTATTTCTAGCATGTCGAAGGGTCAGTTGCTGGCGTCCTCTCCTGTTCAGCTGGTGAATCTGGGAATCTTGAGGCAATGTTACAATTGCCTCCTGTACACAGACAACCCTCTCCTCCTCCCAACAAATACAAATATATGCGAGAGATGCAACTATATAGCCAAACTGGAGGCTGAGCTCTCTCAATTCAGTACTGGCAAGACCAGTCAGGAGGATAAGGTAACCACGCACACCACAAACCCAGTCTCACATAGAACTATCACAACTGCAAACCAAACATATAAACACACAAAAACATACTCGGAGGCGCTGATTAAAAATCTACCAAAACAACAGAGGCCTCCAAAGCAGACACCCAAGCAACCACCACCTCAAGACATAGCACATGCAACACATAGTTCACAAAGTCAGTGTGCTAAACAGTCACAGCCCTTAAGGCCAAACATGCCAGACACACTTGCAATAGGTGACTCCATAGTCAAGCACACTGACGTCCCACTCACCAGACTGAACAAGGAGAGGGTCACAGTAAGCTGCCTGTCGGGGGCTAGAATCCGCCACATAACACAAGCACTCAGGTCACTCCACAGCAAGTACAAATATGACTCAGTCATTGTACATGCCGGTGTGAACGACCTGAGACGTACCTCCCTGGACTACATGAAAAGAGACACAGAGGAGCTCTCTGATTATGTAGCCCAGGCCGGTATGACCCTGACCCTGAGCAGCATCTTACCCTCACCAAGAATGATGCCACAGTACAAAGACAAAATGATCAGTTTTAACAATTGGCTTAATTACTGGTGTCATTCTAAGGGGATCAATGTCTGTCTGCTTGGGATGACATGCTTGACAAGCCAGGCTGCTTTGAAGGGATGGCTTGCACCTGTCACCCTGGGCTTCGGATATTGGCCAAGGCTCTTGCCACCCCATAGTGCCTTTTAGGCAAGGTTCAAATGACAAACCTACCTCCCTAGAAAACACAAGTGGAAAAAACTAAGGGTAATGCTGCTCAATGCCAGAAGTCTAAACCTCAAGATGCATGCCCTCGAAGCCCTCCTCAGTATGGAGAACATCGATGTCTGTGCAGTGACTGAAACCTGGTTCAAGGCTCCTGAGAGCACCCCAGCACTATCAGGTTTTACCTCATATCATGCTTTCCGCCCCAAAACTTGGACCGAACCACAAAAGGAGGGAGTATCCATTTTCATCAAAGATACCCACACCTCCAGGTTAGTGGCAATGCACGAAGCATCGGAGACTATCCAGGTGCAACTAACCATAGGCAAAACTGCCTTACAGTTTGTAGCATGCTACAGACCACCCTCTCAAACTCAGGAACCCCACACAGCCTTCCTGAAGACACTGGAGAGTATGAATGTCTCTCCAAATACCATCATTTTGGGAGACTTCAACTACCCAAACATAGACTGGGAACATTACTCAAGCCCCAACACCCTAGCCCAAAGGTTCCTAGAATTCATAAACTCAAATGCAATGGAACAACTAGTCACCATTCCCACAAGAGGAGACAATATACTAGACCTGATTATCACAAACATGGGGACAAAATGCTCCACAACGGAAGTACATCCCTCCTTGGTAAGATCAGACCATAAATTAATCTCACTGGAAATCCACATCCCGCCCCACCCCTGCACAAAAGACCACAGTGAAGAACTTCTCAAAAGCAAACTTCACACTTCTTAAGACTGAAGTGGTATCTTTCAAGGCCCCTGGGCCAGTGGAAACCACAACCCACACTGCTGAATCCTTTGCAAATGCCTTCTATGGGCACCTTCAAGAATGCATGGATCATGCAATCCCAAATAAAACCAAGACCCATTCCCCAAAGGCAGGCGCCGGTCTGGTGGACCCCAGCCATAAACAAACTTTACAACAGGAGGAGGAAGCTACTACATGACAGAGCAAAATCCCTAAAAGGGAAGGCATCTCTGATCAGTACTAACAAAAAACTACGATCACTCATAAAATCATCCAAGGCCAACTTTGAGAGAAAAATCGCAAAAGACACAAAAACAATCACAAGGCCTTCTTTAGCTATGTTAGAAACCTGGGTGGAAACTCCCAGATATGCTCAGAGTTAGTCCAAAATGACACAAAATACACTGAACCCACTGACATTGCCAACATTCTGGCAGACAGGTTCAGTGCAAATTTCTCCTCCCCAAAAGGAGAAATAACTATCCCAGCAGAGTGTAGCCTCCCTAACATCTCAGATGCCCAGGTGAGAGCCGCCCTCTCTAAAGCTAAAAACACAGCATCAATGGGACTGAATGGTGTCCCGGGCTGTGTGCTACATGAACTCCAAGAGGAACTAAACCCACACATAAGGCTGCTGTTTAATCTTAGCCTTACTACAGGATACGTACCCAAAGAGTGGCGTACGGCAACAGTGGTCCCACTTCACAAAGGCGGTGCTCCTACGGACCCTGGAAATTACTGCCCCATAAGCTTGACGAGCCTGGTCTGCAAAGCTATGGAGAGGATCATTATGGAACTCATAAACAAAGATATTGGGGACCTACAGACATTGGATTCTACCCAATTTGGCTTTGTCAAGGGCAGATCCTGCCTTTTGAACTTGGTCGACTTTTTTGAAACAGTCACTAAGGCCATTGATGAGGGTAAGGCAGTTCACACAGCCTACCTTGACCTTGCAAAAGCCTTTGACACAATACCCCACTCGGGCATCATAGACAAACTCACCAGCTTAAATGTAAACCCATATGTCACAAGATGGGTTGCAAACTGGCTCAAGGACAGAACCCACAGGGTCAGAGTTGCTGGAGCTATGTCAGACTCTAAGACAGTCACAAGCGGTGTCCCACAGGGCTCAGTCCTGGGACCCCTCTTGTTCGGCATTTATTTTTCGAGGTACAGGCAAACATAGGAGGATTGTGGCTGACAAAGTTTGCAGATGACTGCAAACTGGGCACCATAATTGATACTCCAGCGGACACAAACATCCTTCAGAGAGGCCTCATAGAAGCGGATAATTGGTGCCAGAGCCATGGCCTTAAGCTGAACGCCAAAAAATGTATAGTCATACCCTTTGGGAAAAACAAGGTACCGACAAATTACCACATAGGCGGTAATCCATTAAGTACGGAAGAGGTAATCAGGGACCTAGGGACCCAGGTTGACAGTAACCTCTCATTTGACACTCACATTGCCAAAGTGGTCAGGAAGACCTTCTATATTGCCCACCTTATCATGAAGGGTTTCACATCTAGATCAAGAGAGGTCATTGTGCCCCTGTACTCTTCTCTTATCAGGCCAATGATTGAGTACAATGCCCCGTTTGGGATGTATCTCACCCGATACCTGCAGCAATTGGAAAGACCCCCAAAAGTTCCTCACCAAGAGGATAAAGGGTCTTAAACATATGTCATATGCTGCCCGACTGAAAAAACTCCAGCTCTATTCAGTCGCATACCGCCTACTCAGAGGTGATCTGTGCCTGACGTACAAGGCCATGTCCAATCCTGAATTAATGGACATGCTCCACCTCAGAAAATCCAAATCCATCAGAGCCACGAGAACAAGTGACTTAAACCTCAACACAGAAATAAATAGAACGTGCTGGAGGGACAGATTCATAACCCAGAGGCTCCCTACACTCTGGAACAGAATCCCAGTCCATGTTAGGCAGAGCCCCTCACTGACTCTATTCAAGAGAAATCTCGACGAGTGGATGGGAAATCGTAGATTTACCCCAGGGGTCATCTCTGTGTCACTACTAGACAGAGGCATAGTAAACTAAACCCTAAAAGGGCGTAGTATTCTCATCCTAAGGGGTGGTATAAGCCACATACACTCTGGCTAGGCTTATAAATGCCCTAGGGCAGATAGCCTAGTACGAACCTACGAACCTATGATATGCATTAGTGGCTCATTTCCCACTAGCTGAAGTGGCTGAAACAACATGTCCTACATGGACTGATTTAAAGACCTGTCATTCTACTCAGTATTCTACAGACTGCTAAGATGTGACCTGTGCCTGGCATACAAGGCATCACATCAGCAAGTCAAATGCCATCAGAAATACTCTGTCTTTTTATCTAAACCTCTTCTGCAACATCAACAGAAAGGTTTGGAGAATCAAGTCTATATCACAAAGGATACTGCTGCCCTGGAACAGACTCCCAGTCCACATAAAACAAAGTTCATTCCTGTCCACATTCAAGTGCAGCTTGGAAATATGGATCTGAAACCAAAAAAGATTCTAGCAAATTCACAGTTTATTCCACCATGCAATCTGGTACCTCAGCCTTTTGCCTTGAATGGATAATTCCAATTCACATCATATTACCATTTTATACATTTAAAATATCCACCCTGCTAATCAAACAATTAACATCTTAAAGTGCTCAGTGCAATTAACTTACATGATACTCTAACAGACTAAAATATCCATTGCTTCGAATGCACCTTTTAAAATGCTGCTACCACTAAATGTTGCTATTATAAATACCATAAATACCCAAAAGCCTGCTATAACCATCAAAATCAAAACTTTATTCTTATAAAACATTCTTTTTATGGGATTTTATTTCTTGAACTTCCCCCTTGCTTCATCATCATCCTTTTCCATGTTGAATTGTAATCTTCTGCTTGAGTTATGTATATGAGCCTTAACTGTGCAGCTCTAAAACATCCCTTCAAGTCAGGTAATCCTAAACAACCTTATTCTGTTAGAAAGGATCAAATTATCCCACTTAACTTTTGCCTTCATTCCACCCCAATTACATTCCTTCAATTCTTTATTAATTATTGCCAACAACTTCTCTTCAAGCTGATAAAAGTATGTTTAATCTGCATACAAGACTAAATGGACCAAAACATTTTCACTGCTTATATCTTACTATCCATATCCATAAATAAGAGTTTCCAGTTTCTCAATATTTGTATTATCATTTAAGTCTCTTCTCACGTATCCTTAGCTGCCATAACAGAAGCCTTTTTAATCCATACTCCTAAATACTTCATTTTATTGGGTCTATATTAGAACACCGAACATTTGAAATGTCGGGTGTTCTAATATCGACCCGTTTTCAGCGAATGCTGAAAATATCAAAGTAACAGGAAACCGAATTCTTTCCTAGGGAAAGAATTTGGTTGTCCGTTTCCGTTGCTTTGGTATTTTCAGCACTATGGTGGAAAGTTATGGGTTGGGTTCAGGTAAGTGTGCGATTGTGTGGACATGTGGGTTAGGGAATGGGTCAGGTAAGTGTGCAATTGTGTGGACGTGTGGGTTAGGTGAGTTAGGGTTAGGGTGCGGATGAGGTAACTGTGCAATAGTGGCGGACCTTAGGGCTAGGGTTTGGGTTACGGTAAGTGGATAGTTAGTGGTGTTTGTATAGTTTAGTGTAGGGTTAGGTGTTAGAGTTTAGGTGTATGTGTGTGGATTGCTGTTTGTGTTGTATATATGTGCTTTGAAACAGCGAATTTACTTTGCTGTTCC
>NC_056731.1:883299454-883356954 GCF_019279795.1 Protopterus annectens
ACTATGGTGTTTACTGTGAATAGATATTTAGTATTTTTTTCTTTTATTATTAAATATATTTAAACTTTTCATTGTCGCTGGTCCCTTTTAGAAAATATTTAAGCTTTGAGAGTATTTGCATATATTTATTTGGTGACAGCTCTGGACACTCCTGAAGCCTTGCTGTTTGGTCAACATACCATTTGTAGTAATATTAATTTCACTCAGTATAATTGTGTACCCTTGTGTGATGACCTACCACTGTATCAGTAATCAAGGAGCCTCGATCCTCACTACTGGCAACAGTGGGGGGCATTCACTGAGAGGATGACAGGTACACACACAGTATTTCCAGATGCAGTTCTTTGCATCAAGTGCAAATTTTCCTTAAGACCAAAGACAGACCACAGTCAGTCCAGGGCTGTTTCTCCCTCTTTCTCCAGATCTCCAATAAGACTTCCCACTGGCACAGCTATAGAGTTGAGTCCTTAGCCAGGGTTCAAAGCCAAGTCCTTCAACACACTCTCTGTCCAACCAGGGCTTTGTGTCCCTGCCCAAGTAGCTGACACACACACACCCTTTTGGAGATTTGCTTTACACACATACCTGGTAAAGGCTGGCACAAGTTTACTAGCTATGCCCCCTTCTGCCCAGACTATAAGGTAGTTATCACTGCCACCAGAACCCCTTATCAGCTACTTTAAGGCCCTTAACAAAGGGTGTCCAGTTTTACTGTGCAATATTAATACTAATACAAATGGTAGTTTGACCAAGAGCAAGGCTATTAGGAGTGGTACACACAGTGTCACCAAATAAATATGCGAGTACTTTCAAAATTTAAATATCGCTACACAGATCAATCACAATGAAAGGTTTAAATGTATTTAATAATAAATAATAAAAGAGCAAGACAATACTAAATATATATTCACAGTGACAGAGTTCAAAACCACAGGAAATATTTAAAACAACACTGCAAAACGGTTTCAAATAAATAAAGAAAAATATCTACACTAAGCTTCACTATATTCTTGACTGAATCTAAGAGAATTACTATAACCTAAGAACTTACTAATAGAGCAAGGCAGATGTGACGAATGGATCTTCTAGTTGTTGTCAGGTCCAAGACAGAATGCAGAATGCTCTGTCTCACTAAGATACTTCTCAAAAATAATATCTAAGATATTACTGCTGGGTAGCTTGCAGAATGACATCACTTCTTGTAATCTGATTTCTAGTCCCCAGGCCAAAACCCCCACTGCTGAGGCTGGCAGTATTTAGCATCTACCTGTAAAAATATACAGACAATGGCTTCTCCTCAGATCTCTGGCAGATGCTGGAAATCATAAAACAACTGCATTCCTTCATGCTTTCAAGACTAGTAATTAGTTCACCCTAAGATAATACAGAAGGTTTCCTAATACAGACATTGTGTCTCTTGCTGCATTGAAAACTGAAATATACCATCTTTTATGGCCTAGACATAAAGTAATTTAATTTCAGTTATTTTTTCTGAAGTTAACCTCCTTTATTCCAGTTTCCACTGTTAAAATATATACATTTAAACAGTTACAGCAGTTCATCTACATTTCTGTTCTCTTCCAGTAGGGCACATTGTGGATCCATTTTAAACATAAACATTTTACAAATATCTTTCCATCACACACACATCTCTACAAGCAGTTTGGTATACACATGATATACAGTTCTAATACATTTGTAACACAAGCATCTTACATAAATCATTTCACATTCACCAATGACATATAATTATTTACAAAATTCCAGCTAGCTGTGCTCGCAGTATCTCTTTGCGTCACACCTTGTAAGAGCATAAAAGTAGCTGGCAGGGGTTTTGGTGGCAGTGATTACTACCTTATAGTCTGGGAAGAAGGGGGCACAGCAGGTGAATCTGTGCCAGCCTTTTCCAGGTGTGTGTTTGTGTGTTTGTGTGTGTGTGTGTGTGTGTGTGTGTGTGTGTGTGTGTGTGTGTGTGTGTGTGTGTGTGTGTGTGTGTCAGCTGCTTGCACAGAGGGTGAGGTAGGACTTGGAACCCCAGCTAAGGACTGAACTCTGAGCTGTGCTGGGGAGTCTTACTGGGGGTCTGGACAGATATAGAGAGGAACCAGCTCCCGGACTGAGCATGTTCCCTGGGTGCTCTTAAGGGAAATTGTGCTTGATACAGAGAAGTCTGCACCTGGAAATACTGAGTGTAGCCATTTATGTTCCAAGTGAACATTCCTCTCCAGTGTCAGTGGTTAGAATTCAGGCTACTTGATTACTGGCCCAACGTGTGGACATCACAATTGTAAAAGAAATAATGACTATGATTTTGAGAGAAAAAAATTAGGTAAACGGGTTGCAAGTGATGTAGAAAAGTCATCTGATAAGGTAAGTCATGGGGTGATGACAGAAATTATGGAGAGCATGGCATAAGCAAAAAAAAATAGTGGAAACCTACAAAAAGTTATGAAAAATCATGGGTGAATGCAATGGTAAATGGATGGATGGATAGATGGGAAAAGACATCAGGGTAAGAAGGGGAGTTAATCGGAGTGCCCCTTAATTATGTGCATTTTTGTTCTAGGGATGAATGCATTTATTCAAACTTTTATGTCAGTAATGGATGAATCATATAGGTAAATGGGAAAGGAAAGTGAGATACCACTATGTCTTATGCAGATACTTTGGTTATTGCAGCAAAAATAGGGTATGGATGAATGAAAGTATTACAAAAATTATAAAAAGGCAGGTTTAACACTGAATAAAAGCAAAGTATATCCTTTGGTGAAATAAAGAAAATGAATGGAATTTATTATAATAGGAAGGAAATTAGTATCTTCTTCTTTCGGCTTTTCCCAGTTAGGGGTCACCACAGCGGATCACCTGTCCGCTCATGATTGGCAGTAGAGTTTTACGGTGTCGAGTTGCCAGCCCGGCACCCAACCTTCCACAGAAGGCACACACATGCACACACTCATACCTATGGCCAATTTAGAGTGTCCAATCCACCTACAGAAACCGGAACACCCAGAGGAAACCCACGCAACCACAGAGAGGACATGCAGACTCCACACAGAAGGCACCCCAGCCGAGGATTGAACCGGAGAACCTCTTGTGTGAGGTGACAACGCTAACCACTGCACCACCGTGGCCGCCCAAGGAAATTAGTATATTAGGGTTAAATTTGAGGAATATGAAAATGTACTGAATCAATGGAAAGTGAAACTGGAATAAATAAAGCTTTTTCATCATGCCAGCATTTTTTTAAATTTGTCATATTATAAAAAGCAGCATTGTTAAATGCATACATGTTGGATAAACTTGCTTATATTGGAAAGTATGTATGTTTCCAGGAAAAAAAATGGAAAAGGAATTGCTAGATGTTTTTTTTTTTTCAGTTTTATACAGGTCTCAAAATTTAATCCTATTAAAAGAAGAACGTTCGCTAGATTTAAAATGGCTTACAAGGGCAGTTAGCCTAGTACTTACCTATGAATTTATCAGTCTATGATTGATTCCCATAATTGACTTTAGGAGTGGTTAGCGGTAGTGAAAGGAAAGACAGTTTCTAACTTCCTTTTGCTAGTAAAACTGGTCTATGACTATAGCATTTTTCAAATAACATTGACTTTATTTATTTATTTGTTGTTATATTTATATGTCACAAGTCAATAAAAAAGACTTGGAAATTCATCTGTACTATAAGAAAGCAGTTTTGCACAGATCCTAGTAAAAGTTATAAGCATAAAATCTTAATAATTGTTGATGTCCAGTGACCTACACACATTATAAATATCAGTGTACTTGATTTCACTGCACCTTTACTCTCAGTCTCATATAATAATGTGTGACACATTTTGCTCACTTGCCAAATACTGTGAAACAACTTTTGGTAAAGTTAAAGTGCTATGATCAAACATTAGTTGGATGCTAAACCAGTTTATAAAATCAGCACAGCAAGAGAGTGCAAAAGTAACTGTAATTCTGAATGTTAAGTGATGAAGAGAACTGCAAAGCTGAAAATAATGGAGTAAAACCTTTAGCAATGCCTGTTTTTGCACTTATAAAGAAAAGGAGAAACCAGCTAAAAGGTTTTACAAACTGAAGCTTATTACATACCTGCGAACACTTAGTGATGTTTTTTGATAATCCAATGTAATTTAAAAACCTTGTTTACTAGCAGTCAATTTGATTACTAAATATCAATCGCTTGTAGATTAGATATTTTTCTATGCCGTATTGATTTTAATATTTTATGAAACTTTATAAGGTTTTGTGCATTTCAGTGTAAAACTAAATCAGGTATACATGCGTATACATTCAGGGTCTCAAAGCTTCTAGCTGAAGTCATGTTACTAATATCCTGAGCTATAATGTTTTTTAAATGTCCATAGCATAAAACTTGATGGACAATTCTTAGTAATAGAGGTGACTTTATTTATCCGACCTAGTCTAGAAATGACTAAATTCAAGCATGATTCCACACAATTAATTGCATGCATTCTTGTCATAAAGTTTTAATCCAATAGTGCCATATTTATTGAACTCAGTTTTTTCATATGAACATTACACCTTACATATGTTATGATAATCATTTTTAATTTTACAAGCAAGTCAGAAGAAGAAAGGTGGAACAACTAAAAAACTAAGACACATCAATATCCTCTAATAATATCCCAGTTAACTATTTGAAAGAACCGAAATATGACCATATCCCTCTGGATGAATGCAAACATTAGGAATATTAAACAGATCAAAATACAGTCTGCAGAAGATATAAACTGGACAAACCTAATAACAGTTTGCATTAAAATCAATGTAGCATAGTCAGAACAACAATGCCTAACCCAGACAGGAGTAGTACTCAGTTATCAAAACAACTGCAATCAAACATTTTTTGAAATTCTATCAAGCCATCAAAAAAGGACTAAACTTTCTTAAACTTTTACCTGACTAGAAACATACAAACAGCAAAAACTAACTAACAATTACAATGAATGACGCAACTTACATAGAAACAACATACATTTAGGATGGGTCATGCTGTGATATACATGTACAGTTTGATCAAGATAGCAAAGCCCAAGTGACCACACCGTAAGTGAACAGATCACACCATAACCACTCCATAATCATCAATGCTATATGTTGGTTATTAATTTGAATAATGTTTAAAGGTTTTAATGTTTGCAGTTAGTAGTAGTGTTTGTGGTTTTCATTTTTTTAAAACAGTAGTGCTTAGTAAAACTGTAATTCATTTCACATCTTGCCCATAGCTTCCTTTACTAAGTCAAAACTTAATGTCAAAATAACATCTTCATGTATTAAAACAAAATACTTACAGTATACTGAAAATGTACACTATTCTCACAAATATGCCTGGATAAGACACTTCCTTTGTTTCTAATTGGTCTGATGTAAAAAAAAAAGCTGCACCAGAGGCATACAGAAGTAAAGTCCTGATTCCATCTGGGTGATCTGGGTTCGATTGGAGGCATGGGTGCTTGACAGTGTAGGCAGGGAGGATGTGCGTGCCCACACTGGGAGTGTGTGACATGCTCTTGGGCACACCGTCAGATTAGATCTCTGACAGGGGCTGGGGTCATGCAGGGGTGTTTTACTGTAGGAGGCAGGGCTCATGGCTGAGGTACATATGGAAGTGTGACCAAAATTGTTGCATAACCCTTTCATGCCAAACTCTGGGGATGGGATGAGATGGTGCAAGGGGTAGGGTATTAGGTTAAAACACTCCATGGCAGCAGTGTAATGCTGCCCCTGGATCCTTGACCTCCTTAATGGCCTTGGACATTGGTTGATGTGGGTGTGTATGATAGAACAGGTGGACGAGGAGAGGTCCAGGGAATACATAAAGGTCAGTTGCAGATAACCAGAAAGAGTGAAAATATCAGCAAGAAAAAAAAAACAACATGCATATTGCTAGCTATATTGCTCCCTAAGACTGACAGTAGGCAAACTCCATATTCATATTTCTTTTCTCTGTAGTGGGTTGCATTATTTCACATATTTGAGAAGTTTATCTACAAATTCAGCAATCATACCACCTATAATTACTTTTACTTTGGAAAAAAATTCTGTCACCCCTATAACTGTGGATTATTGACAATTGTATTCTACCCAACTGTTAATTGTATAGAAAGGAGAAAAAAGATGTACATTCTGAACATTAAGAAAACAAAGGAAACCCATGACTGTTAAATTCATATTGAACACCAGGATGGATGTGGTGAACAGGTACTATTTTTATGATCCACATCATGTTTTACTGCAAGAAACCTTGGCTGAAAGATAAAATAATGTAAATTTGCTGCCCCTACTAGGTCATGTTTGGAGAATCAATTACAAAATAATATTAACTACTTGTACATAATCTAGCATGGTAAACTCAAACATGTCCATCTTTTACCTATTACTGTACTGTGCTTTAAGGTAAATTCTAAATCAGCTTATCTGTTTTTTGATCTTTAGGTTTAACCTTATTATATGAAGGAGTCTGACATACCAAAGGAAAAAAAAAATCCCTGTTGACGTCAGTGAGCTTTTGAATACAACTATCCAAGGAATAGTATATGCACTTCAACAACCTCCTTGCATACTTTTGTGAAACTTTCGCTCTAGTCTGCCTAGCTGTGCACGTGGTACACTTCACAGTACTGAATGAACATGATCTTACATTTTAAATTGCATTACCGATTATATTTAACTTCACTGCTAGCATTAAACCTGTTCGCTTAATAGAATGAAAGAAATCAGTAATTATAATGTACTATAAATTAAACTTTATTTGTTTAAATAGCCAAAAAATTATAGTTACATACCATAAATCTGCATCAGTGTTTTCTGTTTTTGTCCTTCCTCAACTGATGGGTCTCAGATCTGACCTCGGATTCTTCCTTGGCAACTTGATACACTTCAAGAGACGTAGCTCAAGCTCCTCCTCTTACTCATAATCCCCAACTACTCCTGAGATACCTCAGATCAAGTCTGCCCTCTATTTAATAAACTAAAAAGTAAAAATGTAAAAGCAGGCAATGGTAACCAGTGAGTTAAAGGATGTAGAATGTGAAAAGGTGGAAAAACAGTGGGGAGAACCAGATAAGGAAAACTCTAGAACCCACACAGCAGAAACTAATCAGGAATATTCTTCAGGTCATACCAGGAAGCCGAAGAAAAGCAAAGGGGGAAAGGTTGGTGGAAAATTGAAGAAGGATGAAAACAGACAACACAGTTGCAGAGTTATGGTGAGTACATAACTATAATATCTGATGTTATCTTTTTCATCCATTTCTCAACTGATGGGACAGAATCCCCAGCCAGAGTAATCCTGGGTGGTTTTCAAGGAAAGATATTCCACAGTACAGCAAAGCCAAGGACTGGCCTACTTCTAGATACAATGTCTAATTTTGTCAGGTGAACAAATGTCATCTATTGATGCTTTAGGCCAAAAAGTGGAGGATGTGGCTCTAGACCTGGTGAGGTGCATTTTAGGATGTTTCACTTTTGTCACTGTCATGTCTAATTTAACTTTGGAAGGATGGATGCAACCAACTGCTCTGATTTCCTTAAATCTTTAGTTCTGTAAATGTAAGATCTGACCTGTCTACGTAAATTCAGAAGATGAAGCAAATATTCTCCTTTGTTTGAAAATTTTGGAAAGAAGACTGGTAGATTAAATGACTGGTTGAAATTAGCTTCTGACAACACCTTAGGTAGAAAGAAAAAGTTAGTCCAAAGTGAAACCCTGTCCTTGTGAAATCAGGTAAAGTGGGTGAGAAGAAAGTGCTTGGAGTTTGGATACACATCTAGATGAGGTAATGTCAATTAGAAAAAGAGTTTTCCAGGACAAAAACCTCAACTCTGTCTTTGCTGAGGGTTTGAAGGGGGGCTGAGTAAGGGCCTGAAGAACTAATGTAAGGTCCCGCAGTGGTACAGGATCTTTAGTTTGGGGCCAAGCAGCAAGGCACCCTTAAGAAAGGCTTTGTACAATTTTAAGGAAGCTAAGGATGAATGATCTACACCCCGGTAAAAATGTGATTTGAGAAAGTAGCCAGTTGTACCTTGACAGTCCAATAACTAGCAGCCTCATTGAAAATAGAGGCTATAACATCAAGAATAGCTGGAATCAGTGAGGAAAAGGGGTCTAACTCTCTCTGAAGGGCATACATAGAGAATCTTTTCCATTTAACTTTATAAAGCTTCCTCCTAGAGGCTTTTTGGGATGACATAAGAATGTGGCAAACAGGGGAGGAAAGCCTGGAACTTCTGGCCATCACTGGAAGTGGAGAAACCATGTGGTCACTTTGAGGGATAGCATGTCCAGGTGAGGTAGCCTGGACAGATGAGACTGAAGGTCCTGAACAGGATCCAACACCCAGGGAGGGTGAAGAAGATGAGGCCAAAGGAAGTAGAACCATACTAGGCGAGGTCAGAATGGGGCAATAAAGATAAATTTCCTCTTCCTCTGGAAAGCTTTCTGAATAAACTTGGGGATAGTGGAGTGGGAGGAAAGGCGTATAATAGACCCAAGAACCAATCGTGAACTACAGCATTTCTCTGTGACTCCCCCTCTGGGAGGATCAGGGAAAAGTACCTGCTCCATTTGGTATAGAGGGGAGAGGCAAACAGGTCACAGCACAGTTGACCCCAGTGACAAAAAATTGTAACCACTGATTGGTTGAGAGACCACTAGTGAGGGAGTAAAATGGACCTGCTTAGTTTGTCAGGTAGCATGTTAGTTCTCCCTAGAATATGCATTGCCAACAGAAAGTGGTCAGAAGAGATTACCCACTGCCAAACTCTCATTGCCTCCTTGCAAAGTGGGTAATATCCAGTTCCACCCCCTTTGTTGATGTACCAGACCACCTACATGTTATCCATCTGAACTGTAACCATCTCTAGAGGGAGAACATCTTGAAATGCCTGCAATGTATATAGGACTACTCTCATTTCTAGAAAAATGATGTGATGACTGGCCTCTGTCTGGGACTACATGCCTTGGACTGTCCTTCCCAAGTAATGCCCCACTCTACCACAGTTGGGAGGCATTTGTCATCACTGTGGGCTTGGGAGAAGTAAGAATGAAAGGGCGGCACTGGAAAAATTCCTCTGCATGAATCCACCATGCTATGTGTCTTCTTTAAACACTTGTGATGTGAATGGGAGTTGTCAATGGCTGATGTCTAATTGACCACTGTGCCACTACAGTCCACTGCAGTATACATGTGGAAAAGCACCAAAGGGGCTAGGACTATTGAAGGCTGCCACTGAGCCTGATAGTTGGAGGACTAACTTGGCTGGAGGTGAACGAAGATTAAGGATGTGTAATGCCCGTTTCCTTAAGGTCTCCAATCTTGTGATTTGGTATCTTGATGGGCTCCAAGAACTCCAGAATTTTTGTCAGTTAAAGTTGAGACTTGGAGAGGTTTATGGTGATGTCCAGCTGGGAAAAGAGATGAAGAAAGTGATCCCTGGCTTGAATTAGTAGAGGTTTGGTGGAAGCAGATAGCAGCCAGTCATCTCACTACAGAAACACCCAAAATCCTTGCAGTCTCAGGTGAGCTGCAACCACTGCCATCCACATGGTGAACGACCAGAGGGCCATGGTGAGACCAAAGGTCAGTGCTCTGAACTAGTAGTTACTGGCTCCCAGACGGAAAGATAGGTATCACCTGGAGCACCTGTGTATTTGATTTAATAGTACACATCCTGGAGATCTATACAGCACATCTAATCCTCCTTCCTTAAAAGGGGCAAGATGGACTGAACTGTGACTATCCAGAACGTTGAGTGTTTCACAAACTGATTTAAACTGTTGGCAACCAAAATTGGTCTGAGGTCTCTTGTCATTTTTTGGCACCAAAAATAATACTGAGTAAGTTCCAGATCCTTGTTGGTCTGATGGGACTGGCTGGATGACTTTTTTTAGCAGCTTTTGTATTTTTGTAGCTGCGGTTTCCACTGACTGGATGGAACAATGGGATTTCTTCTGTTTAAATTTGGAGGAAAATGGTATACAATAACCTCTGGATATAATATTCTGTACCAAAGAATCTTTGGTAATGGCAGACCAGGCTTGTGGTTACAGGGATAGGCATTCCTGGATTGCCTCCAGAGTGCAGCAGTTGGGTAACCCTTCAAGGACACTGACAGAACTTGTCTGAGAAGGAAGATCTGATGTTGCAGGCCACCTCTGTTGTAAGGACGGTGTCCCCTATTTAAATTCCCCCTCTGCCGCAAGGGGATCTTTCTTCATAGGAGTCTTGGGAAGAAACTTGCGACTTTCTAGACCACAATTTTCTGCCCCCTCTCTGGATTCTGGAAAAGGTCTTTTGAGGAGTAGAAAAATTGATTAACATGGCAGAAAGGGTCTTCCCATCTTGCTCGCTCCTGGAGAGAGTCTCTTTCACCTTAGGGCCAAATAAGGTGTATCCATCAAAAGCAGTATTGATGAATGAAGACGAAGGGCTCCACAAAATCACACCAGATATTCCTTCCAACACTTAAGTCTGAAACCGCCACTCTAGCAGCTCCCTCTGATGCATGAGAGATCAAACTCATGGAAGCATTGGATAAGGACTGGAAGGTGGCCAGCTGCAAATAAACTGTTTTCCTATCCTCTGTGGAAATGTAACTGGAGAGGGTACTGGAAAATTGTTTGTTCAATTCCCTCTGAAATCTCATAAGGTGTGCCAAATAATTCATAGACTTGAGGGCAAAGACCAACCTCCTTTACATTTCAGACGTTTGAGAACGTCTCCAAATGAAAAGTCCTCAAGGGGTGATCTGGGAGACCCTTCATCTTCATCGAAGTCAATGTCTTCAGCTAATGACAGTCTCAAGGCTTGAACTGACCGGCTATCCAGATGGGGCAGGATGAAAAGATCCAGCTTCCACAGTAGACAGTTGAGTATGGGGTGGACTCGAGGAGGGGTAACATTGTCTTTTTCCATCGAAGAGCAGAAAGCTCTCTGCACTACTTCAAAATGCAAAGCCAAAGGGAGCCTTAGTCTTGCCCTCCACTGGCTCTGAAAAAGCCTGTGATGGCCAAAACCAGATCCCCCCTGACTCCACCCCAGACGCAGAGGTCGGAGCCAAGCTGTCCAATGCTGAAGCTCCAAGAGGAAGGGATGGCTCCAAAAACATGGGAGTCAGTATCAACCCACCTGACACTATATGCCAGAGATCCTTCTGGATCTGTCAAAATTAAACCCTTCTGGGTCAGAGAAAGTGTTGGAATCGAAGAAAGGCAAGTCTTCAGGTCCGGCACAGACACACTTGGAAATCTCAGGTTCAAAAAATCAGAGACCACTGGCAGATTAGAGGAGGAGCTAAAGCCTGGGGGTTGAGTAGTGGAAAGGCTCATGATTCCTATGGGAGACGGAGACAGTAAAACACTCAAGGGATTCTGGGTTCTGAGAACATTTTTCCATTATTCTGTCCACAATCACTTCAGACAGGCTCTTGGATGACCCGAGGGAAGATGTAGTTGATGGTGGATGGGAAGGTCTTCAAGGTATGTCAAAAAGAAGTCTCGAAGACACGGATTCAGGAAAAAACCTTGGTGACAGAGTTGGATCTAGAGAGGAAGATGGTGTTCCACAGGCAGAAGAAGCAGACTTTTCAGAATTAATTTATTTTTCCTTTCAACCTAGAGCCCGTTATTAAAGCTAGGGCATGCATCACAAGAAACTTGTGAACTGACTGGCTGTAAAATCAATGAAAGGAGGAAATAGTGCTCACAATAACACTAATAAAACAAAAGAAGCACTAGGATAGCCGTTTCCACTGATATAAAGTTTTAGTGTAACACAATCACGTTGCCAGCACCAACACCACATACAATGTTATGGTTATACTTATATCAGTGGAAATGGCTGTCCTAGTGCTCCTTTTGTTTTACAATTGACTGGCTGTCCTAATGGGGCCTTCGACCTACACAATACACACATAGTGAATGGCTATCAGAATTTGGAATTTAATGTATGCAAGCGGAGCACTTTTTAAAATCAGGAAGTTTTTCTGACATAACTGAAATCACAAGAAATTACCAACAACTGTACTAATAACACCTAAATACAGTGAGGAAAGAAGGAGATAAACAAAAATAAATACGAGAAATGGTACTGGAAGATGTGCAACAAAGGTAGAGGAAGACAGGGCAAAGGGTTTAAGGCCCAAGCGCCAAAACTAGTGAGGAAACTCTGAGAAATTAACTTTTTTTTAATCTATATAGTGGAGGAATAGAAAAGGAATTAACATAAAGAAAGAAAAAGTAGAGAAATATAGAGATTAAAACTGTACTTCCAAAACAAATTGCTCACAAAACAAAACGCTCAAGCTAAAAGTGACCATGTCTTAATGTTAAAGAAGCAAATGAGATTTGAGGTATCTCTGGAGTAGTTGGTGGATTATGAGTAAGGGGAGAAGCTCGAGCTATGGGGCCTAAAGTCTATCGGGTGGGCGAGGAGGGATTCAAGACCCATCAGGTGAGGAATGGAAGAAAAAGACAACATCAGGTCTACTTTTAGTTTTGCTCCTGAATAAAAATACTCCAAGCCCATAAATGTTTGATCTGACCTTGTATGCCAACTGCTTATTAGACCTACCTATAAGCAGTGGCTGTACCTCACTCTTTCAATATTAGTATTGTCACAGCCACACCAAACAGGGATTTAAGGAGAGAGTATAAAGACTGTACCCTGTGCGATATTATATGGTACACTTTTGACTGATTTTTCCAAGTGACATGCTAATGATGACCAAAGGTGAACAGGAATGCTTTCCTCACAATTCCTCTTTACCAGAGATTGAAATAACATTGCCTGCCCTCCCGCTTTGTTGTTACAGGAAGACTGCGCCCTTGTTCTAGGCAGCACAGTGTGTAACATGCAAAAAAAGTTTTCAGTGTCTCTATGGAACCTGCTCCAAAATACATGCTAATGTCAAGTTTACTGCATGCTTAAATCACAAATTAGCTTGTATGCAAAATCCTCGAACTTACAAGCATATTGAAGACATGTCTTCTGCATCTGTCACTATACCACACCCCGCTGGTGCAGCTTATATTATTCCTAAATGAAACAGACTCGAAAGACGTGCCCGAATTAGTGATTACACATCCTCAGTCAGCAATCACTCCGAGACAAACACAACCGCAGTGACATGGCATGTAATAAATTACTTCTCCATGAAGGAGCCAGAGACATGATAGTTTGTATCATACATTCTATGTGTTCTCTTCTGCAAACATAAAACATAGTATCCCATAAGCATAATAAGAAATACATATATTGGTACGTGGAAAGAAAAAAGGAATCATATATCATGCAACAGGCTGCTAAACTCAAATGTCAAGCATGACAGTAGATAACAGGATCAATATGCCACGAGTTGTGGTATACTGTCTATAGTAACTGTTAGCCAATTGCTTAATAACTGGAACAGTTAGCCAGTCTCTTTTATTTCTATTAGTGCAATCGTCAGAGTGAGTAATCACTCCATATATATGCAATATGAACAGAGTTTATCACACCACTAATGTGGATGTGCAGTATTCTAAGCAAATCACAATGGGAATTCTTAGTCTGTGCAATACCTACTAGTATAATATTGTCTAATGTCTTATTGTCCAATATGTGGTAAATTTACGTGTTGTCAAGCATCCTAATTATAACTGTATGTGAATCTCTCTTACTGTCTCTCTCTAAGTATATTTTTTATTTATTTTTTTATTTAATTTAACATTTGTTGACCGGGAATGTCCGACTAGGTTCCACAGAGCCTGTTTTCAGAGGTGGCCCGGGGAGAAATGCTCCAGATGCATGTCTTTGGAATGTGGGAGGAAACCGGAGTACCCGGAGGAAACCCACGCGAACACAGGGAGAACATGCAAACTCCACACAGAAGGCACCACAGCCGAGAATCGAACCGGAGAACCTCTTGCTGTGAGGCGACAATGTTAACCACTGCACCACTGTGCCGCCCATATATGTTATGTTATACCTTGCACTGGGACCAAGCAACAAAATTTTGTTCAGCAGGCACTGCTAAGTACATCTGATAGACAATAATGTTTACTTTGACTTTGATTCATAAGAAAGTATACGTTCTGAACTTAAGGGAAGGAAAATGAGCAGTTCTCTCTCTTAAAAAAAAAAAAATTGAGTGAAGCAGTTAATCATTCATTTATAGTCCCAAATTATGAGACCAGTCTATTGAAAATGTGTATTCCTTTCCAAAGCTTCATCCTATAAACTATTTTACAAGATATATTGATAGTACCACTAACTGTAGCAGATGGCAAAATATGTATACTTCATATGGGATGATATAACTGTTTCATCTATGCATGTGAAACAGTAAAACTTATTACGTAGGAATGAGTTAGATAATGCGCCATTTTAAAAAAACAAATTGGTTGCATAGACATGTGAGGGGTGCAAAAAGATTTGGAGAGTGGGATAGAACAATCTGCTGTAAAATGTTTCCAGTTTGGACCAGTGTTTAAGTGCATACATGCTATATTTTGAAGCAAAGCTTCTCTTATCAAAGCTGTGTGTGTGTGTGTGTGTGTGTGTGTGTGTGTGTGTGTGTGTCAGAGAAGGATCTACGGAAAATGATACTGCTGAGTTATCCAAAGATATAAGTAAATGCAAAAGTTTGACACAACCTTTAAGTTGCTGGTCAGTGCTTGGACAGTGTTTCTGTGATTACACAGGGGATTGTAAATGCATGTTACGATCTGCCTTTTGCCTGTAAGAAACCTGCTCTAAAACACATTTTGGTGACAAAAAGGGGTCACAGAAGCAGTATGAGGGATTCAGGTAAACCATGATGCCATTTTCCTTGGTGCACATAAAAGATGTACATAGAACATCTTCACAAGAATTACGCAAAGCATTTGCCTAGGTCCAGCACTTCTGGATCAATTTCACAGGCGATCTGAGTGTGCCATTTAACAAAGCATATTCCACTAGATAAAAGACCGACTCCATGGAACTGAATAAAGAAGTTAATACGAGTGGAGTGTGGAACAGTGGAACATCACACTGCTTTCAAAGAGGCTTCCACGGTTACAAACATTTTATGGTGTAGAATGATTATTATTCACAGTCATTTATATTGTATTTGCTCACAATTTGAGTCGTGAAAATTGTTCAGTATCTATGTAAGTGAAGTAAAAACAAAAAAGTTAAGTAAGCTAAAACTAAAGAAGATGAGAATTCAGTTTTGGGAATGCAACAGAAGCATGCTCATAAACATAGTAGCAATTCCAGTGAAAATTAGACTGACAAACATGCCGGACTGAAATAAAAGTGGTCCAGTAGATAGTCAGTCCCCTGTTACTCAGTAACAAGCCTTTGAAAAGAAATGAACAAGAAAAATGGAAAAGCAGGAATATTTAAATGCCTAGTGAGAGATGAACATTATCAGGACATTACTACATTAACATCCTTGTAATGAATATCAAAACTTCAGCTGAGACCAAGATTCTGATGGTCACAAAAAACATGAGACATGAAAGTTAACTACTGTATTTTGAATATAACTCTAGTAAAAATGCAGAAGTTGCTGGTTAGCTCAGGCAATTCCTAAAGTATATTTGTTTTGCAGAAGATTGGAAATTGCAATAAGCGTAAAATGCAGCATGCTTAAAAGCCTAGGCCATTGTGAAAAGTATAAAAATGGAGCATGCTTAAGCCTAGGCCACCTGTGACCCTCTACTGGCTAAAAGACAGAATGAAAATGTCACCAGGGATTTGCATGAATTGAAATGCATGGTGTTGCCATATAATTAATCATTTTATCTGTTACGATGTAGGAAGTACTGTGGTTACAAAGAAACATGAAACAGTTAAGGAACGTCTTGCCCAGTAGATAAATATTCATGGGGTACTGTACAGCTTGTTTAGTGACAACAAATAGAAACTCAACAAACAAAAGGTGAGAAATATGACAGAGAATTTCAGCTCTGAAAAAAAGTCATCAGTTACTGAAAACATGAAAGATACGTCTGAGGATTTTAGCTCTGGAAAAAGGGAGCTGCTGCTGAAAAGATTAGAGATAGAATTTCATCTCTGAAACAAACACAGCATTTGCTTAGAGTCCATGGAGTACTGGACTCCTAGACATAAACAGATGCCCATATCAGACTGGGCTAGTTTGACAAAAAACTCCATGCACAATGTACATGGTTTCAGTCCACATCCACTAGTGTATAGGCAAGATCCAACTCTCCAATAGTATTAACTGACAGAGCATCTCCACTTGAGAGTACTATGATGACTGCCTGGATAGGACAGCATGTTTCTGCAGTCCATGTTGCATGCAGAGCATTTACTGAAACATAATACACAACCAGTATTCACAGAACCTAACGTAAGCAGTTATGACCTAGACATTAAAGATACAACAGAAGCAATAAGGTGTACTACAAATAAGGCTTGGATTTGGCACTGGACAACATGGCATGCTGGACTTTTAAAGTAGGGGTATATGTGTGCATGTACACCTGTCAAGACTCTAAGGTACTTAAGAAAGTCATGGAGGTTTTTGTGGAAGGCGCTATCCTGGATAGGGTAGGCACAGAGTTTATAAGTCAGTAGACATTGAGTGAGGCAACGAAATATAACACAAGATGTTCTACCGAGGAAGCAGTGCCTTGCAGAATCTTTCTACACGGAGTCAGCATGAATGCCTTTGTCTAACGTCAGAGCAGACTGTCAAATATGTAGCCAGCAAAAGCAGCAATCCTTGGATATGTAGTAAAGACAAAGGTAAATACTGAACGTACTGTAACACAGGATATAACAAAAAAGAAGGAACTGCTATAGGATCAATGGGGAAGATTTCAAACCAGACAATCCAGATGAATATGTGCTTGAAATAGAAGTTAGCTCTTTTCATAATGCAAAACAACATGAACTAAGCAACAGAAAAAAAGTCTATTTAAAGATATGGGGCAAAAGCACATTTTCTCAAAGTGAGTATGCAGCATAAAAAGATATTTGCCAGTACTGCACCAAAAGACATTCTGATGCCTAGAGGTTTCAAAGATTTTGGTGTTTCCCAGAGACTCCTCCATAATGGTCCCTGCAGTCATTAAATTTGCTTCTGAGTGTTGTTAAAAGTGGTGGAAATTACCATCCAGGGAACTGAGATAACTTGTAAAATCTACAGCTGGTCTCCCCAGACTGGCAATAAGGTCAAAGAAGCCACATTAAGTACTTATGGAAAGGATTACAGGGAGGAATCTTATTCTCTTTTCATGGTGTAATGAAAAGTGTTCAGGGCTATTTATCTTCCATGCTGATTTTAAAAAACATAATTCACCATGTTTATCAGTCTAGACAAGACAAATATGCCATTGTTTTTGTTTCAGTGGTATGGAATTTAGTTTCTATAGTTATTCCATGCATACCCAACAAAAAAACTAAATTCTTCCTTCTGCTGTACTATGGACACAGTGGCCATTCACCATGAGGATCCCTCATAAATACAGAAGCCTGACAGTGAGTGCGCGTGTGTAAGTGCATGCATGTGCTTAGAGGAGTGCATATGCTAATGCGATCTGTGGGGCTGGTAGGGAGAACACTAGTGTGGTCAAGTCTGATGGCACAATGTTTGATTCAGAGACATGGTAACGAGCCATGAATGCCACATTTCCCTGTGTGGCTTTACCATATTGCTGAATCAGAGGTTTTCTCCACTGAGCTAACTGACCAGCCTGCGCTGACCAATTAGCATGGGCAGAAAGAATCTCTAAATCTTAGGTGAAAACTTTTCAGAAAATGCTAGAATATGTGTTAGTTGCTAGTGGTGTGACATTCAACAGCTCAGAGGTGTTAATAAGTTAACATGCTTTCCACTTCCCACCCCTGTTTCTTCTGACTTTTGTCTTTTTTCCCCTCTTGACAAATGCTATCTGTGAAATGTGAAGGGTGGAAAGGGACTGGGGGGAGGGTATTTCTTTCTGGAAAATGTTTCACATCTAGACTATCTGTGATATGTGAAGGATGGAAAGGGACTGGGGGGCATATTGGAAAATGTTTCAAATCTACACAAATTTTTTTAGAGTTTGTAGTCTGCTGCTAACAGAAATGTTCTCAAAGTAATGTTTCTTTCATAAAATGTGTTTGCATTGTGTATTTGTTTCTTGCTAAGAGTGTAACTCTGTCTTCAATACAAGACACACAACAGTGTCAGCAAAACAGTATGAAGAAAAGCAAACTAGCATGCCAATATACTATGCAAATTGTAAATGAAAGTAAAAGATATCAAATCAATGCTACTCTTCCTATTTATTTATTTGCATTTGTTTACTAGGATGATTCACTGCGCCGAAATGAGCCCATTTTCAGTGGAGACCCAGGGAGAAAAGCTCCACATCAACCAGTACATACAGTAGAAGAGTAATAATCACAGTTGAATTAACTGCGAATAGAATCAACAGAAACAAACGTACATTAATTACAATATAATATAAGGGTTAAAACTGAATACAAAATTGTACACTTTGAGTATGTCAATGAGAAAAGCAAGTTTAGAGCTCATGTCACACACAACAATATATGTGGTATTCAAGTAGAAATGTAAAAGTACAGTTTTGTACCTACCATAAATGTAGATGTTCGCAGTCAGTCCTTATACAGCAGTCTCTATTGGCCCATAGTCTCGATACCGAATACCAGAGTACAGATTGCCGCAGGGCGGGATAGACTGATCGCCAGTAGCGCCAGGTACTAAATGCGACATGACCGACGCTATCTCAGTCCTCTTTCTTGCCCCAGATGCCAGAAGACCGGCCCAAAATAACAATACCACCAAAAATATGTACAATATATACAAGAATATATACAAAAAAACATAAGCATGTAACCTCACCTACCACACAGGGGAACAACACAGAGGGGAAGGATTAATTGAATCGTAGCAATGGGGATCTACATTTATGTACATACAAAACTGTACAATGTTGTTTCTCTATCGCTCCTAGTCCTGCTTATTTTACTATTTAATGCAGAATCCCAAAGCAGAGGTAAGGGAGAGAAAAGAAGCAGAGAAGACATGGAGCTGGACACAATGCTGTGGCAAAACCAGCTAGCAAACCAGAGTAGACTTAGGAAGGATAATGTGATAAGAAAGTATGCACTGATGCACAAGTAGCAAAGCTTCAAATATCCTTAAGTTGCCACCCCCTTAGAGAAATGCTGTTGAAGTGGCAGTAGCCCTAGTGGAATGAGGCCTAATCCCAGCTGGAATCTCCTGGGGGTCTGCAAAAAAGTAGCAAATGAATAGTTTGGTTTAAAGCCACACTAGAAAATGGAAAATCAAACTGCCACTACTCTGCCTTTTCGTCCTGCAACTCAGACACTTGCATAGCCAATAGCCAAAGTGCTAGAAAAAAGTAGTCCTCTTCATCAGTCAGCAGAGCAGTAGCTCAAGCTCAAAAAGTTGTAAAGTTTTTTTTCCCAAACAAAAAATGAGAGTAGAAGCAGGAGTAGAGCTCCTAATGGTCTTATATTCTTTGCCCCTCTAAGAAACTGCTTGAACAAAGGATGTCCAATAACTCAGTAAGATATTGAAGAGCCACCTCGGTGGCTGCACCTGCAAAAAATCTTAACAGTTGCATAGACTTAGCTTTTTGTCCTCCATTTTTTTAAAACCATGGTAGACCTACATAATTGTTTATAACAGTTGTACTAACAGAGAAGATTAAGTAGAAAGAAGTTAGTGAAGGTGATAGTAGTAATGGGTTTGGTGACTGGGGGTTTGGGTGTATGTATGTATATGTATATATATATATATATATATATATATATATATATATATATATATATATATATATATATATATATATATATATCTATGGATCTACATTTGCCCTAACTTCCGACTGACCGACACCCATTTGCCTGACCCCATTTGACCGAAAATTCATTTGACCGACAAGTATTATTGGCAAGTAAATGGGATATGCCCCCTTCCCCACAGTAGTGCGACCCTGGAGTTAGAATATATAGTTAGGGGGGGTGTGGGGGGTGAAGCCTCACTGTAGTGCAATCTCGGAGTTGGTATATTTATGTAGCAGGGGGTATGGGGACTTGCTCCCCTGCAAAAATGTACAGGTAAGTTGTTTTACTTTAATGTTTTTTATTTTTATTTAGAAGTTTCAAAAGTTCGCACATATGGTCTCGGCCATATTGTCTTCGAAGTTTTGACACTTCGAGCAACTTATATATATATATACACACACACACATATATATATATATATATATATATATATATATATATATATATACATATATGCATATATATATATATATATATATATATGCATATATATATATATGCATATACATATATATATATGCATATACATATATGCATATATATATATATATATATATATATATATATGCATATACATATATATATGCATATACATATATATATATATATATATATATATATATATATGCATATACATATATATATGCATATACATATATATATATATATATATATATATATATATACATATATATATATATATATATGCATATACATATATATATATATATATATATATATACATATATATATATACATATATACATATATATATATATATATATATATATATATACATATATATATATATATATATATATATATATATATATATATATACATATACATATATATATATATATATATATATATATATACATTTTGCCCCCCTGCAAAAACATGTTTTGTGATGTGTTGACTGCTTTTTTTTCGGGGGGGGGGTCTTAATTTCAAAATTCATCTCGAGGTTCTGAATTCGATATTCTGAACCTCGGGATTTTGGTATTTCGAAATTGAGAAGTGAATCCCTGGGAGCTTGGGGATAGGCTCAACAGTGTCAGGTTCCTTCCAAGCCTGACAGGAAACCAGGTCAATAAGTTCATCTGCCAGGAAGGGGGGGGGGTCACCCCAAGACGTAGATGAATCAGCCCTGAAATCCTCCAGGAACACAGATTCCTCAAAAGAACGAGTTTGGGAAGACCAGCCACCTTGCTGTTTAAGGATTTCCAGTATGTTCCCAAAGCAGACATCGTCAGGTGGCAATCGGGGGGGATCCTTCTCCTTCATCGAATTCAGTGTCTTCTGTGATAGAATCCAAAAGGTAGTCTATGTGCCTCCTCTTGCATGTTCTCTTCCAAGGAACCTCTTCTGCAGGACACTCGGGAGAGGTGTTGGAAGAGAGGGGAAAACTTCTGAGGAACACGGGTGGAGGCTTCCCTGAGCTGACTGACCCTGAGGAGCAGAGATGATGGGCTCAGTGCTTGAACCCGATGAGGGATAGGATCCGAGACTAGAGATGAAAGTTCTCTATGCAAAGAGAATACCATTTCTACTATCTGGAAAGCTAATGGACCCGGGGAAACCTCTCTCTCTCTCTCTCTCTCTCTCCTTGAAGCTGAAGCAGGTAAAGAAGGAAGGTTGAAGCCAACCATGGATCTGAGCTCTCTGGAAAGAAATGGACCCGAGATGTCCAGGGCTGAGGCCAGAGAGGAAGGGAAGAATCCAACAAAGTAAGAACTGAACCAAACCCCTCAGACCTGGTGCCAATCTAAGATCTGGGACCTGCCCTGATCCGAAGGTATAGGTGCAGGTCTGGTCAAGGATGCAGTCGGAAGCAAGGAAGGGAGCTTCCTCAGATCTGATGCCACACCTCTCAACAGTCTAGGATCCTGGGGCTCTGAAACCAAAGGTCGAATCAGAGAAGGAGACACAATCAGTCGGGCAGGTGTGCTAACGGATCAGGAGGGGACAGAGGTGGTAGGACCTCCATCTGGATCTAAGCCCTAAGGAATCTCGGCATCATCCTGTCCATATCCACCTCTGTCAAGCTCCTAGATATCTGGATGATGTTACAGATCCTGGCCTGGACTGTTTCTTTGGGGTATGGAATACGTGAGCAGACACAGCTGGAGACACAGGTTTCAAAGCAAATTCCGGTGACTGGCTACTAGCTGTTGGATCCAATGGTCTGGGATCCAAGTAAGAAGTGGATAGTCCAGGAGAACTGGTAATGGTAATAACACGTGTCAGATCCGATGAGGCCCATGGATCTGAGGGGGTGCTACGATCTTCGGATCCAATGTGGTCAGATCCAAAATGTTTCCATGTTTTTCAGCAGGCTCCGATGATATCTTCAGGGATTTTTGGAGGGCTCGTTTCTTGGATTATGAAGAACCTTGATGGGATTTAGAAGGGGTTTGAGCCCCAGGAGAAGAGGCTAGAAGTAAGCCTTTAATTATCAATTTATTGTGCTGGTCGGAAAGGGTCATGGGATTAAATGAGTTGCATATCTCGCAATCTAAATTAAAATGCTCTTCCACCAGGTAATAAACACACTTCTTGTGGGTATCAGAATTGGGGATCTTATTCCCACAACAAGTCCATTTCTTAAAACCAGGCTTCTCAGACATGTCAACAATTATAAAATAGAACTGTAGATCTACACTAGCTAAACGAAAAGTAGGTCTAATGTATGCAGAAACAGCAGTCTCTACCAACCCAAACACTTAACCAGCTATAAAGCAACAAACGGTTAACCCTCTACAAAGAACTGCACCAAAGCTGTAGAAGAACCAGCAAGTGTACAAGAAAAGCACTAACTATGCTTTCTAGCTCCAAAAACCACAGAAATTTTTTTTTTTTGCATATATAAACACAACTCAAGTTATTGCTACAGAGGAAGCATGCCAAAAAGTCAAAAAGGAGAACAGTAGGCAAAGAGAAAAACACCTAATGCCAGTGAACTACTAGACACAATTAGAACTGTAAGAAATTTAAATTTTCCAAGAAACAGAGAAAAAAAGTCACAATCTCAAACTCAAGATTGGATTGTGATCTTGTTCTAATGGTGGCAAATGAGATCTGAGGAGATGGGGATGAAATAGGGAAATGTCTTGTAGATGCGGCCGAGTCAGATCGAGGATCAGATCCGAAACCCATTAGAGAGGAAGAATGAAAAGGACATCAGATATACTACTTTATACTGAAGACCATGAATCTAATGATTAAATTGTACAGAGTAATATAAAATGAGTTATATAAATTTCAGATTGCACATTAGCCAGCACATATGAGAACCCATAACTTAGTACCTTAACAAATACATCAAATGAATGTTACAACTGAATACCAAATCCAAAAATCACTTCAAAAATAAGGTCAAAGAAATTGCACAATGTTGCCAAAGAAGCAGTGCTTGTTTCTAGTGCTGTGATCGTCTTCAGTGTTACACTATGCTACATTTTCAGTTTGCCATAGAAAAGACAGCTGCTAGTTTGTAGCAGACAGACTTGGTTTGCAAAGGAACCTGGTGCCTTGCAAAATAACTTAGCAGTATCAGAAGTAAGAGTAGCAGAAATTTACTTACCATGGCATCCATCAAAGGAAAGGCTGCAAGGTACAAGAAGGCCCTCCGTGTCTTAGTCCCCACTGATTCATCTACATGGTGCAGTTTGTTAATGATATAATACCCCATTTCACTGTATGCTGTAAAAGAAACAATCAGGTGTCAGTCCTTCTGTGCTCAAACCAACTTATCCACAGAAACATCTTACACACATGTACAGGTATGTATTTATGTGCATCTTTATTTATTTATTTCAATTTCTTAAGCAGGTAGGTGGTCTGGTCCACTGACGCTTTTCAGCCACGACTTGAGTACAGTAGATATGACAATACAATAAAAGCTAATTACATATCATTTTAAGAGAAAACATTATCATACTATAAAAAAATGCAAACAAGAAAGTAAATATATACATTAGTTAGGAGATTTTATGTATGGGAAGAATGGGTTTAGTCATATACAATGGTATTAAGCTACATCAGATTTTAATAAAGTTCTCTTCCTTAACCAGTATCACAAAAGCATGAGCATTTGGCTTCCTCAATGGATTTTAATGAGTTTTTAAATGCTTCTAATATACCAATACACTTAATATCATTTGGTAGGTGGTACCACAGTGGCAGATGGGAGAAGAGGGGGAAAAGGTCATTTGTAGTGACCTATACTATTTATATTAAGGCAGCTGGGCCCACTGGAACATTCAGTTTACTTTTTTAAGGACACTTGAGAATACAAGCACGTCAAGTGAATTGTTTGGAGTTACACATTACATGAATGAGAACAGATTAGACTCACCTAAGTATCCACCTTTGCAGCCCAACATCTGAAATTATTTTGCTAGTCACTGTATGTAGAATAACTTAGCATTCTGCGTAACAGACTCTTATGAAGTACAAGCAAGTGTGATATGTATCAAAATAAATCCATTCATCCATCCACAACCCCCTTTTCCCATTTTTAGACATGGGGTTGGGGTGTCACTTCAACAGTATCAATCTTATAAAGCTAAGGTTTACACTGACAGATGGCTAGCCGCATGTGTGCAAGCGAGCGTATATATACACACACACACACACACACACACACACACACACACACACACACACACACACGCGCACGCACACACACACACACCTATGGCCAATTTAGACTTTCCAATCCACCTACTGCATGTGGCAAGGAAATCGAAGCACCTAGACGAAACCCAAGTGAACACGGGGAGGAAATGCAGTCTCTGCATAGAAGGCACCCCAGCCAAAAATCGAACCAGGGAACCTCTTGCTGAGAGGCGAAAATGCTATCTGCTGCACCACTGTTCCTCCCAATGTGAAAGTAAATGCCCACATAATGAAATCTGCATTTAAGAAATCTAGGGTAAAATATTTTTTCTCAGAATTATCAAGAATAGCTTATCATACTGTCAGACTAATGGATATTAAACAAGAAAATACTAAGAAAAGGAAATGGCAATGGATACAGAGATTAGGGATAGTGCCACAGTTTTTAACTATCCCTGATTTTGCATCATATTCTTGCTCTGTCTTCCACAATTTTTGATGGTCTCTGTGACAAAGGGAGATACTGCCAGCACAGCTATCTGGAATTTTGTAAATAATTATATATAATTTGCGAATATCAATATGATTTATATAAGATGCTTGTGTTATAACTGTATTAGAACTGTACGTCATGTGTATATCAAACTGGTTTGTACAGATGTGTGTTAAAAGGCATTTTATAAAGTGCTTTTGCTTAAAATGAAATCACAGTGGGCCTACGGGAAGAGAACAGAAATGTACATGCACTATTGTAACTGTTTAAATGTATACATTTTAACAGGGGAAACTGGAATACAGGAGGTTAACTTCAGAAAAATAGCTGAAACTAAATTATTTTATGGCTATGCAATAAAAGATGGTATCTTTCAGTTATCAGGTCAACAAGAAACACAGAATCTGTGCTGAGAAGCCTTCTGTATTGTCTTGCAATTGTTTTATAACTTCCAGCATCTGCCAAAGATCTGTCCATGTACTTTCACAGGTAGATGGCTAAATACTGCCAAGCTTCCAGCAGTAGGTGTTTCGTCTGCGATATAGTCAGATGACAGAAATGATGTCATTCTGCAAGCAATCTCAGCAGTAATATTAGAGATATTAAGTTAGTGAGACAGAACATTCTGTATTCTGTCTTGGACCTGACAAGAACCATTCACCACAAAATTTGTCTTGCTCTATAAGTAAATTTCTAGGGTATAGTAACTCTCTTAGATATAGTCAGGAATATAACAAAGCTTGATTTAGATATTTTTCTTTATTTATTTGAGACTGTCCTGCAATGTTGTTTTAAATATTTCCTGTGATTTAGAACTCTGATGTCACTGTGAATATATACAGAGTATTTTCTTGTTCTTTTATTATTCATTATTAAGTACATTTAAACCTTTCATTGTGGCTGATCTGTCTAGAGATGTTTTATGTTTTGAGAGTACTTGCATACTTATTTGGTAACACTGTGTGGTCCACTCCTAATAGCCTTTACTCTTGGTCAGACCATCATTAATATTAATATTACACAGTAGGATTAGACACCCTTTGTTAAGGGCCTTAAAGTAGCTGATAAGGAGTTGGCTAGTGGCAGTGATAACTACATTATAGTCCGGGCAAAAGGGGGCATAGCCAGTAAACCTGTGCCAGCCTTTCCCAGGTGTGTGTGTGTGTCTGTGTGTGTGTTTGTACAAACAGAACCTCAAAGAGTATGTGTGTCAGCTACTTGGGCAGGGACACGAAGCACTGGTTGGACAGAGAGGGTGCTGGAGGTATTGGCTTGGCCAATCAGCTGAGATGTCAACTCTACAACTGTGCCAGTGGGAAGCCTTTTTGGGGATCTGGAGAAACCGGCCCCGGAGTGACTGTGGTCTCTGTGTGCTCTTAAGAGAAACTGCACTTGATGCAGACAGCTGCATCTGGAAATACTGTGTGTGTACTTGTTATCCTCTCAGTGCACGTTCCCCACTGTTGCCAGTGGTGAGGATCAAGGCTCCTTGATTACTGGTCCAGTGCTGGGTTGTCACATTTATTGGATGGCAGTGGTGAGATATCCACATATTGGGATTCAGTGGTGTGAATATTGAACACCTGTAGCCTGTAAACAGTGATCACTAAAGAAGGTGTTTGTACTCTCAAGCAGGCAGTCAGTAGACATTTGAAGTTTCATATCAAAATAGTTTTATTTATTTTTTTGTTAGCTTAGTTAGTCAGGGAGAACAGGCAAGAATGTCATTAGAGGATTATGGCAAGCTGACAAGGAGTGAGTTAGCTGAGATGTGCTAAGCCAAAGGACTGCTGCATGACAAGCTGACTAACGCAGAAATGACTGCAGTCTTAACCACAGCTGCATCACAGACCAGCAACCAAGAAGACAACCAGACTGTCCCTGGGGATGTACAGTTATCAAAAAATGGACAGTTCAGCTTTGCCTCAGAGGACTTAAAAATCCATCTGGAGTTAAAGAGAGCCGAACTGGAGGCCAAATGTTTAAAACTAGACTCAGCAGAGAGACTGCGATGTCTGGAAGTGAAGAAAATGAGAGGCAAAGGCAACATGAAAAGGAGATGCTGACTCTTTACCAGGGTCATGGAGATAATGGGGAAGAGAATAACCGAACCCCAGAAGCAATAAAAGTAAGTACATTTCTTCCACACTTTACAGAGCGTGATCATTTTGATAGTTATATTCATATGTTTCAAAGGGTATGTAAACAGTATAAAGCTGACCAAGGGCTCTGGGTACGGTTCCTGACCCCCTTACTCCACGGTAAAGCTGTAACTGCTGTTTCTAAATTGTCTTGATATTGATTGCTGCCTTAGACTATAACCAAGTAATATTTATTAGAATGTTTTAAGTTAACATCTGACGCTTATAGAAAAAAAGTTTTGTGAGCACAGATGCAAGCAGATGAAAGTGTGAATATATTGCTGAGTTTAGTGCTTATTTTCATAGAAGGGTGAGTTGGTGCCAGGTCATCACTTTTGAAGGGCTGGCAGACCTTTTGGTGAGAGAACAAGCCCTTAGCACTTTGCTTGATGACATGAGAATCTGGTTGGCAGATAGAGAATTCAATACCGTAGATGAGGTGGGGGAAAAGGGAGACCTATACCTAGCAAGCAGGGCATCTCTGCACAGGAAAGGGATACCCAGTGGTGCACATGGGTCTAAGGGAGAGCATGGTGGGTATCCTAAACCACCCCAACAGAGTCCACCAGTAACAGAGAAAGCCACTAGTTCAGGTATATGGCTAGGATCAAGGGTTAAATGTTTTAAATGTAACCAGTGGCACCATGTAGCATACAGAAGTCCAGGGAGGCAAGGTGGAGAACAAGAGGTAGAGGAACCAGCAAGTGGGAATGCCAGAATGCCAGTGGTAAGTTGTCTGGAGGCAACAAAAGTACCAAACTACCACAAGAAGTTTCATCTTATCTTAGTAGATGAGAAACAGGCCACTGCTAAGAGAGACACAGCCTCTGACCTAACCATTGTGAATCCTGCAATAGTTAAACAGGAGCACTACTTGCTTGGGCAGTCTACTCCAGTCAGAGCTTTAGGAGGGACTCCATTCCAAATACCTTTGGCTAGGGTTCACCTTGACTAGGAGGGTGGAAAAGGAAGCAAGCAAGTAGGTGTGTTTGAGGATATCCCTGCAGATGTCCGGATAGGGGATGATTTTGATATACCTTGTGTGCATGCGGTGACATGCAGTCAGGCTTGGAAACAGGCACGTGGGTCTGGTAGCCTGGGGGGGGGGGCCCACACAGATCACGTACCTGAAGCCAGGACTGGTGAAGTGGCTACTTCAGGGAGGGAGCTACCCTACAGCAGTGAGACGGAAAGTGAGCCACAGTTGCTGGTGTGTACTGCTGTTTCCTTGGACACAGTGACTGCAAGAGCAGAGGTGAGTAGTAGTACCCAGGCTGGCAGTGAGGCACCGCTGTCAGAGGATACCAGACTTCCTGTGGAAGGGGAGCTGGGAAGGGTTACAAAGAGATATGAGACAGGTTCAGCTCTCAGACCCTACATTACAAGGCTTGTCGGATGTAGCCAGGGAGGCGTGTGATTCTCAGGGAAAGGGGGAATCTGTATACTGGTACAAAAGGTTACTGTACAGAGAGTGGACCCATGAGGGAGGGCTAGATGGTGACAGAATACAGCAGTTGGTAGTGCCCAAATGCTACCATTTAGCACTTCTAGCCATAGCCCATGACATTCCCTTTGCAGGTCATATGGACATAAAGCATACAAAGAGACATATTATGCAGAACTTTTATTGGCCTGGGATTTCCAGGAATGTAACAGGGTACTGCAGGACCTGTGAGGAGTGCCAAAAGGTAGGCAAGGCAAAACTCCTTTGGTGCCTTTGCCTGTGATTGAGGAGTCATTTCAGAGGGTAGCTATGGATATTGTTGGGCCTCTGAGTACCCCAAGTTCCACAGGGAAGAAGTATATTGTAGTGGTAGTCGATTATGCTACCAGATACCCTGAGGTGGTGGCTCTGTCCTCCATCGAGGCAGAAAAGCAAATGCTTTGTTAGAGATTTTCAGCAGGGCAGGTTTCCCAAAGGAAATACTTCTTCACGTCAGACCTGCTGGCTTGTCTGTGGGACTGCTGTGGGGCAAGGCACCTAAAGGCCACCCCCTACCCTCCCTAGACTAATGGTCTGGTGGAGAGGTTAAACTCGAAACTAAAGACCATGCTACGTGCATTTGCAGACCAGTTTAAGAGGAAGTGGGACATATATTTGCCTCATCTGTTGTTTGCTTACAGAGAGGTGCCCCAGAAATGTACAAGTTTTTCACCCTCTGAGTTGCTGTATGGACACAGGGTGAAGGGACCTCCAGATTTGATTTGTGATGAGTGGGAGGGTGAGTGTGAATCCCACAAGAATTCCGTTGTGGCATATGTACTAAACCTCAGGACAAGGCTCAGGGAACACATGGGCTTGGCCCAAGAGAAGCTGGCAGGAGCCCAACAGCAGAAAAATTTCTAATATGACAGGAATGCTCAAGCTAGACAGTATGCTGTAGGGCAGCAGGTAATGGTTCTCATTCTTGTCAGACACAACAAGCTGCAGAGCAGCTTGGGAGGGAAGTTTCATATTGTTAAGGAAGGTCGGTAACGTTAGCTACATGATAGAACTGCTAGGCAGAAGGAAGGGGCACAAATTATACCATGTTAACACCATGAAACCTTACCATGATAGGGACGCCTTGGTCCTACGTATTTGCAGTAGGAGGCAGGAGAAGTCTGAGGGGGATTTATGGCTACAGAGAGCCAGCCAATAAAATCCCAAATTATTATGGTAGAGCTTAGGCTTGCAGGCATATGATATATGACTGGGGTCAGCAATGCAAAGGCAGCTGGGATCTCAAGACAGGGTACGGGCTAATGTATTCCCAGATAGGCTCGTCCCTCTCAAGCAATGTTTCTCAAGGGTCACTTGAAAAACTAGCTTGAGTCTTCGAGGGGGGAATAAGTGTGACAAAGGGAGATACTGCCAGCACAGCTACCTCAAATTTTGTAAATAATAATATGTCATTTGTGACTATCAACATGATTTATATAAGATGCTTGCGTTACAACTGTATTAGAACTGTATGTCCTGTATATAATCAAACTCTTCTATACAGACGTGTGTTAAAAATGAATTTTATAAAGTGCTTGTGCTTAAAATGTAACCACAGTGGGCCTACTGGAACAGAACAGAAATGTACATGCACTGTTGTAACTGTTTAAATGTACACATTTTAACACTGGAAACTGGAATACAGGAGATTAACTTCAGAAAAATAGCCGAAATTAAATTATTTTATGGTTATGCAATAAAAGTGGTATCTTTCAGTTTTCAGTGCAACAAGAGACACAGAATCTGCTTTCTGTATTGTCTTCAGAGTGAACTAATTACTACCTATGAAAGTATAAAAGAATGCAATTGTTTTATGACTTCCAGCTTCTGCCAAGGATCTGATGTACACGTATTTTCACAGGTAGATGCTAAATACTGCCAAGCTTCCAGCAGTGGGGGGGTTCTCACCTGGGATAGAGTCAGATGACAAGAAATGATGAAATGAAAAGAAAGCAGTAGGTGTTTCATCTGCAATACAGTCAGATGACAGATGTCATTCTGCATGCTATCCCAGCAATAATATTTGAGATATTAATTTGAGGAGTCTCTTAGTGAGATAGTACATTCTGTATTCTCTCTTGGACCTGACAAGAATCGTTCACCACATCTGCCTTGCTCTGTAAGTAAGTTTCTAGTAACTCTCTTGGATATAGTTAGGAATACATCAAAGCTTAGTTTAGGTATTTTCTTTATTTATTTGAGACGGTCCTGCAATGTTGTGATTTTCAATTCTAACGTCACTGTGAATATATACTGAATATTTTCTTGTTCTTTTATTATTTATAATTAAATATATTTAAACCTTTCATTGTGGCTGATCTGTCTACAGAGATATTTAAGTTTTGAGAGACTTGCATATTTATTTGGTGACCCTGTGTGGGCTACTCCTAATAACCTTCATCTGGTCAAAATACCATCTGTATTAATATTAATATTACACAGTAAGATTGGACACTGTTTGTTAAGGCCCTTAAGTAGCTGATAAGGAGTTGGCTGGTGGCAGTGATAACTATCTTGCAGTCTGGGCAAAGGGAGGCACAGCTAGTAAACCTGTGCCAGCCTTTCCCAGGTGGTGTGTGTGTGTGTGTGTGTGTGTGTGTGTGTGTGTGTGTGTGTGTGTGTGTGTGTGTGTGTGTGTGTGTGTGTGTGTGTGTAAATCAGACCTCAAAGAGTACGTGTGTGTCAGCTAACTGGACAGGGACACAAAGCACTGGTTGGACAGAGATTGCAAGAGGTCTTGGCCTGGCCACTCAGCTGAGATCCCAACTCTATAGCTGTGCCAGTGGGGAGTCTTACTGAGGATATGGAAAAAGAGGGAGAAACCAGCCCCGGATGGACTGTGGTCTCTGTGTGCTCTTACAGGAAATTGCACTTGATGCAGAGAGCTGCATCAGAAAATACTGTGTGTGTACTTGTTATCCTCCCAGTGTATGTCACCCACTGTTGCCAGTGGTGAGGATTGAGGCTCCTTGATTACTGGTCCAGTGATGGGTTGTCACAGTCTGGTAAACCACTGAGGATCACAGTCAATCAAACATGCCAGTCATTGCAGTTTCTAGCCTCTTACTCTTCAAAAATGCATGCCAATACAAAATCTGCTGTTTATTAAGTTTTTATGTGACTGGAGTAATATTTAAATAATGTTCCAGACTTTGGGCCTTTGCTGCCCCGTTACTTTTAGCTTTGTGCAGAATTCTTAAGTAATGAAGTTGAGAAGTAGGGATAGTATATACCATTTATTTATGACACTCAAGAATTACAAGAAAATAAATTTGTATTTTTTTTTTTTAACTGTGCACAAATGCCTCTAACAGGTTAGATATGTGCAGCATGGGAAGATGAAGAAAATCAACCTAGGTCTACAGGGTACCAATATCATATGTGCAATATAACCAAAATCACATATGCTTACTACAAAAACAAACTACATGACTACTCCAACTCAGAATAAAGATCTGCTGAGTTTTGAGCACTACTGCCAAGTAGTTAATTCTACTACTACACCTTTCCTCAGTACTGCAAGGCATATATAGGAGAGAGGTTTGAGGAAATGACAAGTGATTAATTTTGTGCCATGATTTGGGTTGTTTTAAGTAATACAGCATGTTCACAAATATAACATTTTTTCAGAAATAAATGTCCCATGGGGTGGGAGTGTGGGGGGGCACCATGCATAAAGAAAACATTATTTATGTAATGAACCAAAGAACAGTAACGAAACTGTGCAAGCCCAGTCTTATGTAATGTCAGTAAGGCAGTTTACAGCTGCACATTTGATCTTAGCAAAAGGCCAAGAAGCAAGACACACTAGAAAAACTGACATGGTTAAACAAGTACCACTGGGGGGGGTCCAGGCACCTAGGCAGCAAGACATTTCCCTGTGGTACATTTGGTTGGAGACATGTGGCAGAAATGGCATTCAACCATTCAACTGCAGAGAAAGATGGATGTTTGCAAATTACCTGTGGGCAAAGAGAAGCACACACTGCCATGCCCATAGCTTTAATAAACAAGTGCAAGGGGGCAGAAGAAGTAGTGAGCATTGTGTTCAGTGTACAATGCACGCTTATGCAGCTACAACATGTAGATGTGTGCTACAGCATGGAGGAAATCCTGCATACAGCTGTAATCACATGTATGCTCCAGTATGTATTTTAGGTAATGTTCCCTACACACTGTGAAGGGGGTGGTGGTCCACATAACAATTATAAAGGCACTGCCCATTGTGATTTTTACAGCCACGGACATTCCCACTAGCCAGCCTGCTGCTGGTGCCTGCCATACAGCATGCTGACCAATTTTGCCTTGGGACCCATGGCCATCATTTTTTTCCTGTGCATTTGGTAGTTGAAGTTGTGGGCATGGCACCATATTCTTCTCTCTGGCCACAGGGAATTTGCAGCCATATTTCTCTGCAGCTGCATGTCACTTCAGCTATGTGTCCTCAGCCAAATGTACCACAGGGAAATGTCTCACTGACTAGGCACCTGAACCCACCTCCAGTATTAAGGTGGAATGATAAAGTGCAAAATAATCTGCACTGCTGGCTGTACCTGTTAGCATATTAGATTACACTACTGTACAGCATTACAATTCTACTGCTTTTGAACACTGTAAAAGCATTTTGTCTTACAAATGAACTACTTTCAAAACAAAGGAATTTAGCAATGGACAGAAACAAAACACTACCGTGTCAGAATGCCAGATCTTGTTTGTTTTTGAGTGTTCTCTTTATATACTGTTTGACTGCCCAAACACAAACCGGCTACTGTTTACACAAAATAAGTACTACTTTTTTGTTGTTTCTCTCAATAAGCCAAATTTACAGGGACATACTGCACTATAAAATAGAACAAACAGTTCATTTGACACAAAAATGTCACAAACACTGCTGTGTTACTAGTCTCAGAATAATGCACCCATCAAATCCTCGTGTTTGACTTTCATCTTTGTACATCTGATGTGGCTAACCTTGGGTTATGCAGTATGAAGGGGTGGAGTTACAAAGCAAGCGAATAGCACTGCTTACTTCATTTCATTACTGTTAGGGCCATGATGGACATGCTAGGTGTGTGTGTGTGTGTGTGTGTGTGTGTGTGTGTGTGTGTGTGTGTGTGTGTGTGTGTGTGTGTGTGTGTGTGTGCGCTCGTGCAAGCTAGCATGTGTATGTGTGTATACTTGCATATCTAGTAGATAAGATGTCTGACTTTGGATTAGAAGACTGTAGGTTCAGGTCCTACCATGCTAAGCAGAAAAGACCAGATATAAATCTGCCAGTTAACACAAAGGATAAGGCTATGACATGTTATCATGCTGCTTCCTGTAGTACAGAGACTGATTCCCTCAGAGATATTTACCTGCTGCTTCCTGTAGTACAGAGACGGATTCCCTAAGAGATATTTACCTGCTGCTTCCTATAGTACAGAGACCGATTCCCTCAGAGGTATTTACCTGCTGCTTCCTGTAGTACAGAGACCGATTCCCTCAGAGATATTTACCTGCTGCTTCCTGTAGTACAGAGACTGATTCCCTCAGAGATATTTACCTGCAGCTTACTGTAGTACAGAGATTGAGTCCCTCAGCTTTTATTTCCCTACTGAGTAACTGTAAAGAAGTCACTTAATGAACAGTGCTCCAGGGCATTGGGAAACTCTGCTAGGCGCCTCAGTGGTCTCCTGGATTGCATGTCTAAGATACATCTATATATATATATATATATATATATATATATATATATATATATATATACCGAAATACCGAATTTCAACATTCCGAGACCATGAAGCTGAAAATTCAGAATGCTGAAAGTGCATAAGAGTAAATTTGAATATCTCGAATTCGCACTTATGTATTTCCGGTACATTGCGTGTAGTGTTATGGTGCCTGAAATTGCAGGTGAGTGAGTGTTTGTGTGTGTTTTTGTATGTTGTATGTGTGGGCAAGGGTAGGGAGGTGTAAGTAAGAATGTCAGTGTTTGATTTGTTGGTCTTTGTGTGTGTGTGTGATGTGTATTTGTGTGCGAGTGAGTGGAGAATGCCATGGTGTGTTTACTTTTTGTTATGTGCGATCTCGGAGTTGGTATATATAAGTAGGGGGGGTGTGGGGGGCGCAGAGTTGTTTGGTTTGTGTGGTCTTGGTGGAATGGTGTGTGTGTGTTATGTGGTGTATGGTATGTTCGAGATTGTGGGCTTCGGTATTGTGAATGGTTTCGCTTCATCGTCTCGGAATGCTGAAATTCGCTATTTCAGCATTTCGAGATTATGAAGTGAAACCATGTATATATATATATATATATGCAACAGGCTCTGAAAATGGGAAAAAGGTAAACTTGTTAAGCACGTCCCTACTGTGAGACCTGATCTTAACAGTACTTAGGGGTGCTTAGCAAAGGTCTGTTAAGCCCCCTCTAAGCAGTGTTAAAATGATGTTACCAGCAACAGTTGAACAGCACAATGCTAGCTGACAAACAGTTGTAGAAGATAAAACAGATTTTAAAATTCACTTTGCCTGCTGTGTGCTGGTAGTGTAAAGTGCTTCACTGACTTTCAAAGACCACGAAAGACAGTAAAACACCTAAGACACCTATACCTTTTTTTTTTACTCTGCAACTGGTAGCACATGAAGAAGACAAAGCTCCATGGGGTCATTAATTATAACTTTTTTCTGCAGTGTTCTTGTCATGGATGCAGGATTCACACCTTGAGTTTTACTCTCAAGGTGAATTTCTTTCATTCATATACCGTATTTATTTGCAGTTTATTAACCGGGAAAGTCCATAGGGCCGAAAATGAGCCCGTTTTCAATGAAGGCCCTTGGAGAAAAGCTCCATATACAAATATTACAAAGCTAATACCAACAAAGTTAACAAGTACAATACAATTTTCAAAAACTACTAAAACACAGTAACATATAAGACGGAATATTTGAGCAAGATGTTGTAACAAAGCATTGAATGAAATTAAAACAACCATTTTGGAAAGCATAAGTATAATTATACTATATATATATATATATATATATATATATATATATATATATATATATATATACAATATGTATAACTTATATATTATTGTGTTTCTTCTACAATTACATTTTATATCTCGACAATCTAAATATTGTATCATTAATGAGCTTCTGCAGTTATGGTCCTTTGCATCTCAACATATTATAAAATGCAGTTTTCCTTTCCCTTTTGGTCCAGATCATGCCCAAAAAGGGTCTTCAGACCACCTCACTTGTATAAATACATTTTGTTTATTGCCCAGTCTCTTTTTTTTTTGCAATAAACTTTATTAAAGAAATACTTCATAAAGGTAGGTATTAAAGGTAACACCACATGAATAGCACTACCACCCGTAGATTAAGTACACTTTGTAAAACTTGTATCAATAAAATACATGCAATCTATGCTGACATTTAAGAGAACTTCAAGTTAAATAAAAAGAAACTGCAAGTTTAAACAATATTTACTTCTAGAAGGTAAAGATTCCCTGCAGCTTAAGAATGTTTAATGTTTTCCCACGTGTAGTTATATTTGTTGTGACTGAAACCTTTAAGGAACAATACTCAGTGCAGGTCAGTCTTCCTCTGCAGACGTGAACTGTAGCCTTGATCACACATTAGGCCATCTATATAAATGGCAAATTGTGCACATCTGCTAAGCAGCCACTGTTCTAAACCAGGCACTTTTAACTTCTATGGAGACTTCCATTCTTCCATGGTGATGCAAGATATAACTTAGCAGACAATTGAAAAATCTGTGACCATGCATACTTCTATCTGTTTTATCACCTGTTTGGGATCCTGGAAAGAATACCACTTCTAAACCCACTAGCTACTCCTGAAATAACTTATTTATAGATGTTAAATGGGTTTCCCATAGTTTCAAACTTAAGGCCATTCCCAAAATGTTATAGAATGGCTAACTCCTCCACAACAAGAACATCTAAGTTGATGTGCTAAGCCTTTATCATGGCTATTGGCAAGTGTATACTACCCATGGTGTACACAGAGAATTGTCTTTTCAACAACATAAGGGATGCACCTACTACTCAAAGTTTTTTTCTAGAAATCTGATGTGGATTTATCCTCTGGAGGATTAAGCCTTTTCATTCACAACCAAGTGGTAATCCACATGTTAATATAGTGTATAAGAGATTATATGACCACCAAATATAACTGTTATGCACTAAGCATTTTCTGGGCATAAAAACACGGTCAGATATTCAGTAAGAGGAAAGTTTTGTGTCTCAATGTATTTGGCACCCTTGCAAAATTGCTGATTTTTCTGGTAAATTTCTGAGGATTACACTCCATCAATAATGCAAGACAGTTGAGTTTCATATTTCTTATTTTACAGAAAATGCAAGTTGATGAAAAATCTGTTGTTCCCAGTGCTCTGAATATAAAAGTGAAGAAAGTCAGTGAGGTGCAGGCACCTTCTCAACTTACTATCAGACATTTCTCTCCTTTGACTCTTCAATTAATCCATGTGCAAATTTATTTTATACTGTATCTTACTCACATTTTCTTTTTAAATAATATGTAAATCCCACTGAAGCTATGTTAAAATATATATTTTGTACAATAATTTGTTTAATTCTATTTTTCAGTAATGTATCTATTCATACCTGAATGGGTATAATGTAAAGTTTAATATTATTGTTTATGTAATTTATGTGCTTGAGCTTTTCTCCCCAGGTCTCTGCTGAAAATGGGTACTCTGGATCCAGTTGTACTCCCCCAGTAAACAAATGTTAATAAAAAAGAAGTTCTGTACTCACCATAATGTTCCATCTGAGTAGTTGTACTTCATTTGTCTTCAACCTGTGGGAATACAGATTCATATCGGATCCGAGCCTGCAAAAATTACTAGCATCAGCTCCAAGCTCCAGACTCCTCCCTTTACCCATAATACATCTCCACTGCCTTCCATCCCCATGTCGTGTTTGCAGAACTTATACTTAGAACCCGACCTGATAACATACTTGTGACCTATACTACAGCCCATAGGCTGAACATGCGCCAAGGTCCGGGGGAAGGAGGCAGGGACGGTTTGAAGACAAATGAAGTACAACTACTCAGATGGAACGTTATGGTGAGTACATAACTTCTTTATCTGAAGTAGTTTACTTCATTTGGTCTTCAACCTGTGGGACAGAGTCCCCAGCTACTACACTCCTGGGAGGCCCTCATGGAAGGATAATCCGGAGCACCACAGAGCCAAAGGATGCTCTCCTTCTAGATGTCAAATCCAATTTGTAATGGGAAATAAACGTATGAGATGAGGACCAAGTAGCTGCAGAGCAAATGTCATCCAAAGACACCCTAGAGCAGAAAGCTGCAGACGTAGGCATGGACCTAGTGGAATGAGCTTTAACCTGGCCTGGAGGAGACATGCCTTTGTCCTTATAGACCTGCAGGATGCATGAAGAAATCCATCTAGCTATAGTGACCTTGGAAATGGGTTTTCCCAAAAAGGGGCTATAGAACGAAACAAACAATTGATCAGATTTATGACATTTTTTTGTCCTGTGTAAATAGAATCGTAACTGTCTATGAACATCCAACATGTGTAGTTTGTATTCCATCCTGTTGGTAAAATTGGGAAAGAACACAGGCAAATTTATAGTCTGATTGATATTGACTGGTGACGCCACCTTAGAAAGAAAAGATGGGTTGGTTCGAAGGGAAACTATCTTTAGGAAAAGTCATGCACAGGAATTTTATGGACAAGGCCTGTAATTCCAAAACCCTTCTAGCAGACGCAATAGCCACCAGAAAAGCTGTTTTCCACGATAGAAATTTTAGATCTGCAGTTGCAGCAGGCTCAAAAGGCAGAGTGACCAGTGCTTTGAGAACCATAGTAAGGTCCCACGGGAGGGGGGGGGGTTACAAGATCTTTGACCGGGGGGCGTAGCAAAAAATGCCTTTAATAAAGGCTTTACACAGTCTAGAAGATGCCAAGGATGCAGAATTCTCACCCACATGAAAATGAGAAATGGCAGCCAACTGAACTTTGACAGTAGAAGAACTTGCTCCATGCTGGAAAATATCAGCTAGAAAATCAAGAATGGCAGAAATAGGAGCTGTAAAAGGATCTAAACTCCTCTGAGAGGCCTAGAAAGAAAAACGTTTCCATTTGCTGCGATAAACCTTTCTGGTAGAAGACTTATGAGCAGCTACCAAAACAACACTGGGAGGATAACAACAAAAGACAACTGAGGAGGAAAGTCCGGGAGTCCTAGCAATCATGGGAACTGGAGCAGCCAAGCCATGAGCTTCAGGCTGTCCAGACTCGGATGAGGCAACCCCGATGGGTGCAAAATCAGATCCTGAATGGGATCTAGGAACCAAGTTGGAGCCAAAAGGTGAGACCAAAGGAAGGGAAACCATACCTGGTGAGGCCAGAATGGGGCAATGAGGATCACCTTGCTCCCCAGTCGACAAGCTTGAACTAGAACGTCTCTGGGGGATCGCGTTGGAAGGAGATGCAAAGAGATCACAGCAAGGTTGACCCCACTCACTGAAGATCTGTTCCGCTACTGATAGATTCAGAAACCACTCGTAAGGCATCAGAATGGTCCGACTTAGGCTGTCCGCTAGAATATTGGACCATCCTGGAATGTGCATTGCGACGAGAAAGCGACTGGTGGAGATCACCCATTCCCACACTCTCATGGCCTCTAGACAAGGGATAAGACCTGGTCCCTCCCTGTTTGTTGATATACGAGACTACTGACATATTGTCTGACTGAATGGCAATCGTCCCCAGAGGAAGAAAGGCATGAAGGGTCTGCAACGGTAGAAGGACTGCCCTCATCTCTAGGACATTGATATGCAAGCTGGTCTCTATGGGGGACCACAGGCCTTGAACTATCCTGCCCGAACAATGTCCCCTCCACCCGAGTCAGGAGGCATCCGTGTTCACTGTGGTTTGGGCCGGGGATGGAACAAAGGATCGTCCCTCCAAAATGTTCGAGAGCTCATCCACCATATGAGGGATGACCGACACACTTGACTTAGGTGGATAGGGTAGGTTAGTGGTAAATCCAACAGGGACCACTGAACCGCTATAGTCCATTGAAGAATCCGCATGTGTAGCCGAGCACATGGAAGGAGAGTTATGGTCGCCGCCATCGAGCCAAGGGCCCTCAACACTGATTCCGCTGTTGGGAGGTGAGAATGGTAAATTAGGGAGACATGCATCTTGAGGTTCTGAACTCTCTCCAAGGTCAGGAACACTTTGCACTGTAATGTGTCTATCCTGGCACCAATGTAATCTATCACCTGTACAGGCTCTAGCAGACACTTGGCTGTGTTGATTGTGATACCCATACTCGGGGCAAGTGTCAGAAAGTAATCCCTGGTTTGGGAAAGTAGACGCCTGGTGGGAGCAGTGAGGAGCCAATCGTCCAGGTATGGATAGACATGAATTCCCTGAAGCCTCAGGTGAGCCACTACAATCGCCATCACTCTGGTAAACACCCTTGGGGGTGTGGTGAGACCAAAGGGTAGGGCTCGAAGTTGATAATGATTGGCTCCTAGCTGGAAGCGGAGGAACCTCCTGGAGTTTCTGTGCATCTTTATGTGAGAGTAAGCATCCTGGAGATCTAACAAGCATATCCAGTCGCTCTCTTGCAGGTACGGCATGATGGACTGTAGTATGACCATCTGGAACTTTTCTTTGGCAACTGACAGGTTCAGGGTAGAGAGGTCCAGGATGGGCCTCAAGTCCCCCATTTTCTTTGGCACCAAAAAGAACCTGGAGTAGAAGCTCAATCCGGACTGATCTGGGGGGACGGTTTTGATGTGTCGTTTTCCTAGCAGCTTGGAACTTTACTGTGCTTCTACCTCCCTTTGCGTGGGTGGAACATCTGGGAGGTGTTTGGGAGATGTGGGGGAACCCACGAAGGGGATAGACTATCCTCTGGATATGATTTAAAGCACCCAGTGGTCCATTGTTATGGACTCCCATGCCGCTGGGTGCAAGGACAATCGTCCCCCGAATGCCTCCAGAGTAGAGCAGCCTGGCAACCCCTCAGGGTTGCTGCCCGGGTCTGTCCGAGAATGGTTCTCGGGACACGAAGTTTCATGGACCCCCTCGGCCTCTGGGCCGGTGTCCATTCTGTCCCCCTCAGCCTCTAGGGGAAGAAGAACCCTGAGTGTCCTGGGAATACTGAGACTTCCGGAACCACATCTTCTTTTGCCCTCTCTGGTTCCGGGAAAAGGATCTTTGAGGGTTAGAGAAGCGGATCCCGACAGCAGACAGTGTCTTCCCGTCCTTCTCACTCTGGACTAATGTCTCCTTGACGCTCTTACTGAAAAGAGTCAAGCCGTCATAAGGGGCATTGGCAAAGGACGGCTTAAAGGGTTTGATGAATTGGCACAACCTGAGCCAGGCGTTACGCCTCATGGACACGCCGGACCCAGCCGCGCCTTCCATAGCATGGGAGAGGAGTCACATGGACGTATTTGATACTGCTCTCAGAGTGGCCATTTTCGCAGAGAACGAAGCCTTGTCTTCATGCGACATGGACTTGGGTGGAGACTCCTCCAGCTCTTTCACTAGGTCACGTTGGTGTCTCGTGACATGGGCCATGTAGTTCAGCGCCCTTATTGAAAAGGTAGCTGAAGCATACACCTGCTTCTCTAGTTGGTCCATCATCCGTGACTTTCTGTCAGGAGGGTGGACCGAGGAACTTTCCTGAGATAGGTCCTTCTTCATGGCTGCTGCTACCACCATGGTGTCCACTGGGGAGCCCTTGTTCCAGGAAGGCCTGTCAATAGGGGGACTTAGAACCTTACCGGGGCACTTGGGGATTGGCTCCATGGTATCTGGTTCCTTCCACGCCCGTGAGGTGATCAAATCCACTAAAGGATTCGCAGGAGAGGACACCCAAGACGTAGAAGGGCCTGTGCCGAAAGCCTCCAGAAACATAGACTCATCAGAGGAGGGCTTGGGGGCAGACCAACCTCCCCACAGGTGCCGGATTTCCAGGATGTCTCCAAAGCAGACATCATCGGAAGGTGATCTTGGGGAGCCCTCCCCATCATGTAAATCTGTGTCCTCAGTTAGGGACTTGGGAGAGTCCAAGTGCCTCCTTTTGCACGTATGCTTGCGAGGCACATCTCCTGTGGGGCTCTTCAGGGAGCGCTCGGAAGAGATCTGTTCCACTGGGGGAACCGTCTGGGGCTCTTCGGGCACAGGCTGTCCCTCTGGTAAGACAATGGGGACTGCAGACAGAGCCGAGGGGGTCTGGGTGGAGTCCGAGGGGGTGGTCAGGGGTCTCGATCCAATGGAGAGGACCCATTCTACCACATTGAATGCCGAAGGAGAGCGGACCTCCTGGGAAACTAAAGGAGGACTGTCTCCTCGGATCCGACGCGAGAATCGGAGCCAGATCCGAAGTGGACGGAGCTCTGAGGGAGGGAATCTGGCCTGACAACATCAGAGCCGATGGAAAAGGTTCCACTCCCTTGGATCCGACACCCAAGCTCCAGCTCCAAGAGCAACTCAGATCCAAACTGGTTAGATCTGAGATGCTCCAGGCAGCTGTCAGTGTCGTGAACGCAAGGACAGTCAGCGCCGACCCTCTGACCAAGGCCAACCATGGATCCGAGAACTCGAAGCCGAAGTTCGGCTCGGGGAAGGAGAAATGGGAAGCGAGCTCCCCCCTCCTGAGGGAGAGGGGGGATGGCAAGACCCCCATCTGGATCTGTGTACGGATAAAGCGCCTCATCATATCCAGATCCATGTCCAATAAAGAACAGGTCAACTGAGACAAAGCCATGGACTCTGACCTGGCCTGTCGGGGAACCGAGGCCTGGGAGACTGAACGTGCCTCCTCTGGCTCTAGGAAGAACCTCGGAGACCAGAGCCGAGGGGAGTTACAGATCCATGCAGATTTGCTCGGGGACGAGAGGTCCAGGGACCTCTTACTCTTTTCCTTCGTCTTTGACTCTCTTTCCCACTCTCTACCTCTCCTCTGCTACCACAGGCTTAGATTCAGGAATTTGAGTCCCAACCTGGGAGGGAGGGGAGGCCAGAGGAAGAGAAGTGGGAGAGGCAGTCACAGCAGCCACTGTGACTGAAGCCGAAGACGAGGAAGGAGGTAAAGTGGCAGGCAGAAGACCTTTGAGGGCCAACTTGGCCTTCCCCGCACAAATGGGGCACTCCACATTAAGGAGGACCACACCTAAGCACAACACACACACAATGTGGCCATCTGCTGGGGAGAGCTTATGGCCACATTCTGTGCAGCGCTTAAAGATAAGCTTTTAAGCCATACTATAAAGCAAGAAGCCTTAATAAGGAAAGAAACAGACAAGAACTTTCTTTCTTTAGACTAAAACACACATCCACTCACCACACTAGACTGACTAAGGGGGGGGGGCACCACAGACAAACTACTCTAAACTAACTACAACTACAAATCTACACTCAACGCCAAAGCAATGGGAGGGGAGAAAGGGTACCTATACTAACCTGAAACAGCTAAAAGTAACAGAAAATTTAGAAAAATTTACAATCAGAATCACCCTGCTAGCTGGAGCTCTAGAGACACGATGTTTTACAAATCGCGGCAAACGAGATCTGCGGATGGAAAGCAGTGGAGGTGTATTATGGTTAAGGGGAGGAGTCTGGAGCTCGGAGCTGATGCTAGTAATTTTTGCCCACTCGGATCCGATACGGATCCGTATTCCCACAGGTTGAAGACTAAATGAAGTAAACTACTTCAGATTAAATAAATACATGACTCTCTTACAGTACCCAAATGCCTTGCCACTTAAGTAGTGCTGGGCACAAACAGTCAAACAAGATTTCCTCCATCCCTACCTACTACCTATAGAAACCACAGCCAAGGGAATGGGCTTGGCAGAAATACTGACAAAAGACGACCCTGTTGAGCTTGATTCTAGTCTGATACTGTGAAGGGACATGAGAGGTGCAGAATAAGTGAGAGGCCACGGTCACATACGAAATACCACTATTTTTATCACTTATTCACTTACTTGCTAAGGTGGGGGCAACTGACACCAGAACTACCATTTCTGGCTCCAACCTACTGGACATATGGGAGCAACCCGAAGTGGAGGCAGTGTGAGGTAGGGAGTTTGACTGAAGTATAGTACCCCTGTCAAAGAGTACCACAGATGTCAAAAGGAGAGCTCAGGGAGGACAGAAACCTAGTTTAGTACTAATAGTATTTTTCTGTGTGAATTAGAGTAATATTTACAATTTGGTCCTCATTTTGGGCCTTTGTCTCCATTATTTTTGGTTTTGTTCTGAATTCTTCATCAAAGAAGTTGAGCACTATGCACTCCTCTTTTTGAAGTCTGCCTATCATTTTTCCCATGCACGTGTCAAGTGGCATCCAGCTTCACCACTTCGTAAGCCACCCAATGTATATTTATTTCTAACCCAAAGGGATTTCAGATGTCTAACTATGCTGAAGGGAGAGCCCTGCAACCTCTTCAAACCATCCACAAATCTGCTATTTAATGAAAAATTAATTGCTGTAACATGAAGCTTACCAGGTAAATGCTGTGCCAAACTACTGACCACATAGTACTTCAAACTAGTGCTTGGAGAAATGAAAACCTAGGACACCTAATGATTTAAAACTCTGACAAAAGAAAGACTTTTTGAAAGGTGGACATAATCACTCATTTATACTAAGGCTCTACCAAAGCCTGGTCAGTTCTAACATTAGATTGCCTAGAAATTGTGACTACACTTAATGTCACTGTAATGCAAGCACGAAGACTGGAAAGTGAATGTCAATAACACTTTTTCAGTACCAGGAATGTAAATATGTACATGCAGATACTGTCATTTGGAAACCGTAAAATTAGCAGTGCAGTTTCAGAACAGATCTGATTTATCAGCTAATAAAAAAAAATCATCAGGAACTAGAGAAAAGATGTGCTTATCCACTGTGATTTGCTACAGGAAATAAACTTATACCCTCCTGGAACAGACTATTACCCTAGTAAAAGGATTCTTTGGGCAAGCAAATACATAATGGCTTTATTTCTATAGCTACTGTCTTGAAGGGTTCCACTCAATGTAAATCCAAACCATCAGTTCTGTTACTGCAATAAGGAGGGACAACTGCTGGAACTGTGCAAGAGATTAAGGTGGCAGGGCATGAGAGTATTGTTATCTGTCACATCAGTGAGAGACTACTCATTACCCATCACCACCCACAGGAGTATTACGGAAGCAGTATGGTACAGTGGGGGCTATACAGTATGGTATCTAATAAAGCAATGAAAATGCAACATATATCACCAAAAACCATGCACTGATATAGCATGCCTCCAGGAACAGAAAACTAATAATACATGCCAGTTTTGACAGGGTAGAAAATTGCTGAAGGAGTAAGAAATGAAGTGTGCAGTCCTTTTTCAGATGACTTATTGTTTTACTCTACTCTCTGCTGGTCTGGGAGATAAGAGATCATACTGCTCTCTGTTCACTACTGACCACAGTAATTTAAATGAGACAATGAATGGTGTACAGAAACATCAGCAGTCATGCTGAGCAAATCCAGACAGCAGTTTTTCCCACATCTTGTATGAGACATGACTTAGAGAAGAAAGCCATTTCAGTCCATGACAAACTATAAAGAAACACACTTAACTGTTGTCTTGATTACAGGGGTTGTATAAATAATACAAATTCCCTGATCCACAGGCAGAAAATGGTTTTGCTACCAAACACATATACTATAATATATTGTGAAGCAGTGAGGATATGATGAGGACCTTTATTACTCCTGCAGAGATTTTCTCACAGTAATCTGTCCTCTCACTTATCTATTAATGATTCGCAGATGATTTAGAGTTTAAATGAATTAATTTACTATGAACTCCCTGAAAATATGCCACTACACTTTGTTGTTATGTACAATTCGGAATATGTTACTTGGCATGACTGCTGTGCACAGAGAGGAAAGGCAACTGATTTGTGTCTAAAGTGAAAAGTCCCACATACTTAGCATGCATATCTAGATAATGCCAGACATTTTGTAAGCAAAACAGAGGAGCAATTGGCTGGCTTCTGCGTCATATTGACAAAGTTATACAAATGCTTCCTACCACAGCTATAAAAGGAACAAAAGTTGTCGTGCCTAAGTGTTAGCAGTGCTCGTAAGTATTTTAACAAGGTGCTACATTCACATGGTTACACGTCTGCATAAGATAAATGACAAAATTACTATTTCTCTATTTAGTAACCACTCAAAAAGCTTTCTCAGAATTAAAAAAGACAGTACTTTCTTAATAGTCATATTAAGGTAATTAATGCATTCTGTACTATTATTACCTTTTTGTATTGATGGCCAGATGTTGAATTCACTGAACAATACTATTATTGAGAAACGTCTGTTTAACTACTAATTATTAAAAATATTAGTTAATTAATTCATAGTGGCTGTTTATTACATGTGAATGAAACGGGACATACTTACCTGTAGGATAACTCCTCCCATTATTGCACCCACTACCACTCTTTCACGGAGTCTACAAACACCAAGTAATACATTATCAAACTGTAACGTTCCCAGTGACAAACGGTTAATATTCTATGGCCAATAATGTACTCAGCAATAGTTGTATCAACACACTACTTCATTGACTGAGTAAGTGGGTTATATAAAATGAAGATTCAAGTTAGCAGCTAAAACAATAGTTATGTACTGAAACATATAAGCTGATCTGTAAGAATGTCCACTGCTAGTTTTTTGCTTCTGATAATTACAAGACTGAGACATTTGCTAGCTTCCAGGTTTAGATGCATGCAAGTCATCTGTTAACATATGTCATGATATCAATTGTTAAATAAGGAAGGCATTCTTTGCCCATTCAGTCTTCAGTTCATTTCTCTAACACAAACAGAGAGACTGCAAGACAGAAAACACAGGAAAACACGTGACTAGAAAAGTACATGCATGCCTCATTTATAGGGGAATCCATTCACTAATAATATTAGATGCGAAAGCTATTCAAGCACAGGAGAAAAGTGGGGGGAGGGGGGCAATAAGCATCCATTTATAGAGCCCCTCTTGCAGATCATCTGATATGATGAATGCATACCTATTACATCTAAGACCCTCTGCACATAACTGATCAAAAAATCCCAAACAGTGAAAATTAAAGGCAGCGAAAGGTAGGTAAGGACATAAAGCCACAGCTCAGAGACCATAGTTCAGAAGGCTAAGTCCGGAAACACCTAACAGGTTTCTCTTGTGGAATCATGGAGAATGTGAACCCAGTAAAAAGTGACTATGATAGAAAAGTCCATAAAGCAGACATTCTTGAAAGATGTACTACTAGAATCAGCTGCCCATGATGGGGTAGCCTTTGAATGCATAATTTCCACTGGGCAGTTCACAACCTGGCAGGAAAACATAATGCAGCTGGCAATTCAGTTGTGTAAGATTCACTTAGCTAGTACAAACTGCCTTCTTACCCCAGGAACAGATATAATCAAATGGACTTCATTCCTGAATGCAACAAGAGGAAAGAAGACAAACAAATGGTCTACCTTCCTGAACTTCTGTTCCCCTTTAGAAAGGTCCGAGTTAATGTTGCACATACAGGGTATGAAGCGATCTTCCACAGGCTCAGTTTCTAAAAAGAAAACAGGGAATGCATGGACTGATTTAAAAACAATTCTGAAATGCCTTCTTGTCTGACTAGGGCAGAAGAGAAATGTTCAAATAACAACTTCCTTTCCAGAGCTGACAGCAAGAAGTGCAGTCCGTGGGTGTTTGTTTTCTTTTTCCTGATACAGCAAAGGTGCATGGGTGAGTTCTTGAATGCACTAGTGAATGATGCATCTAAAGGCATCGTGACAGATGCACCTGTAAGAAAAAAGCTACACAGTAAGACTGGTTGAAATATTTGCTACTCCAAAGCCTGGTGTCAATGATCTGACACCAACGGCAGGTCAATGATTACATGCTGGTTTGTAACCATTGTCTATCGCAACACCCTCATCTTCAAGCATGTGAAGAATGAGACTGCCATGGGCACATGAGGGTCTGAACTTTGACCCTGCAATGCAACCTCAGTCAGACAGTCAAGCCTATAATTTCCTGAGCCTTCACCATGGAAAAGAATGACCTACAATAAAAAGTGTCCTGCTCTGCTCAATAAATAATCCCTTGAACTGGATCCAAGGAGATCCTTTCCTAACTTACTGTGACCTTAAGCTCATGCAACCAAAGAAGAACCTAAGCTTGAAGGGGTCTGCTGGAGGCAGTCAGCTAGATAAGGGAACACAAAAGTTCCTTCTCCTGCACACCATCTGTCATTCTCGCTGACGCACTGTCTTAAGACACAGAGTGTTTCATGAAAGTGATATTTTTTGAATAGCCCTCCTGTATGGATCACAGGCAATGGCATGTAAAAAAGTTCATCATGACCAGCGACATCAGTCTGGTGCCCTGCTGTAGCAGTGTCTTGGGCCTTTAGACAGTCAATATCCAAAACGTATCACATCAGGTATGTTCTTTGAAACTATTGAGATTCAGAATGGGTTGGAACCTTCTACTCCCCTTTGGGGCAAGCCAAAAGTGTGGTGGGGGGCAGAATACTTTGCCCTTCTTGGATTGAGGAACAGGTTCTTGTTCTCCTCTGTGGTATACAGTCTGGGTCTATTCCAGGAGGTATTTGTCTCAGATGACAGCACTTTCTGGAGGAGGACATAATACTTCTAAGACCAGTTTACAAAATTAGAATTCCTAAGGACCACCTCCAAGAGGAAGGAAGGCATGTCATAGGGCTCCTTACCCAACTTCCTTGGACACTGATTTAAGCAGTTTTGAGAGAAGGTCAGACACATCAGGGTGGTCCATAGTGGACTTTGTGAGCCTGAGTGCCTCTCAAAAGGATGGGCTAAAAGATGGGAAATCATGTAAAGGAAAGGTTTCAATATTTCTGTTGGTATCCAACAGAGGCACTTCAGGATCTCACTAGTCCCATTCCAAGCCTGAGGATGAGGGATGCCTGACATGTGTGAGGATGACTGAATGGCACTTGCCACAGTGACTCTCTGACAGATGTGTGGTGCTTGAAACACTAAGCACCATAGGTGGAGCTGTGCTGTGACAGGATTATGCATGGCTTAGCAAAAGCATTAAACTAGGTTCCCTGAGACTATGTTTCTGCACCCAGAAGACAGATTGCATCAAATGTTGGTCAGCATGTACATGTCCAATGTCTGAATCATCCACATGAGCTGACTTTCGTCCATAAAGAACACCGGAAGTCTTTTCAACTCTGGCCGATGAGCCTCCTTTGACTCCTAATCCCTACCTCAACCATCAAGTGCTCACTGTAGGACTCACTGGGTCACATAGCGCAAGCTGGATGGTCTAAGATAGAAATGTTGGTGCTGGAAAAACAAGCCATTACACAAGGTGATTGCTGTAAGTGCGTCTCTCCCACACTTTTTGCTCTTAGCTAGTTAAAAGTATGAACTCAACCCCTTATAAGTGAAGGGACAGAATTAAGCTGACAGAAGCAGGAGGCCATCTCTTGGACAGACTTAGTAAAGAGAGACTTTGGTCACTGCCCAGCCTCTTAATCCCTTACCTTTCTTCTGTCCAAGATGACCAAGGAAACCAGGGATCATGCAAAGGATTCACCCGCCACTAGTCTGCTCAGCAGTCAGTTTCCACACTTGCTGCTATGTAGGCCTTGAGACTGTATTCTTGTCTGCCACGGGTGGACTAACAAATTAGAACTTTTGACAATGTTTCCTACTGTGAACATTTGCATAAAGATCCAAAATACATGAAGTTGGAAACTTGAAACAAAGTGTATGTCATTTCCTTACTTACACTGGTTTGCATCAGTGTACCTGATGTTCAAGTGAAAAGTGGAAACAAGTAAACTGAACGTTCAGCTTACATTTCAGCCTTGGCACACTTGTGCTTCTGTATCCGACCAGCACCACATTCCTGGAATTAGCAGAGAAACTTACTGATGCCACATGTAGAAAGGCAACAGCAATTTAAATATTAGGATTAGGACTGCCATCTGCTACTCTGTTACCAACAGTACCTACAAACTTCACCAACTTAATATCTTTCACTATTACACTGCAGAAACAGGATTTTACTGATCCATCTAAGACATGGCAAAAAAAGATGCCTGTTCATACATAATGACCTAGAAGAATAAGTCTCAGCAACATAAACTGTAAAAATCCAAACATCTGTTGTATGGCATATTACCTAATCCTAAAACATGATGAGCTAAGCAAGAGTTTGGGTACACACAACAACAGCATTATCTCAGCGGATAGCAGCTAGGCATAGATGAAACATGACTTACTTGAAGTATCTGACAAATGTTAAGAGACAAAACAGCTCCCGATGGTATAAGTAGGGTGCAATGGGAAAAGAAGGGGAACTGTGAGATGTGGAAGACCCTCACTAGAGGGGATACCCTTATCACTAGTTCAGGCCAATGGCAGACAGAATAACACAACTGTCATGCGATTCCCTTAGGCAATAAAGATTTCATTGTCTTTCATCTGTTTATTAATCTTAAAGTCACTGCACTGACTACACTATGCACCATAAAATTATGAGCAACTAGCAAAGTTGTGACTGCTAGTGGGGACTATGCTCTCAGCTTATTGCTTCTTCTTTTCTTTCATAAGATGATACAGTCATTGTTGACATCACATCTAGCTTTGTTCCCCCTTACTTGCAGAAGACAATGACATAATAATGTAACACACATCAAACCACAGTATTCATTCTCCCACGTTTGAGATAAACATCCAAGTTTCAAGGCACACTTTTTCAGTAGGATGTTTACATTCTTACTGGCAATTAAAAAAATAGGAAAGAGGCATAGATTTCAAATAAGGCATATGGTGAGCTGAAGTAAAGCCAGAGCCCACAATAAATATTGACATCATCCAAAATTATATGGATCCATTGACTTCTAAATTACACTCCGTCAGGTAGACAGATGTGTGCAATGTGGAACTAGCATTTTAAAGGGATGGTTCCTTTCCTTCTGAACCTCAGTAAAGGAGTTCTAATTAAAGCAAGGACTGAAAACCCCAATAAACAGTGGTAACTTTTTCCTCTGGTTATTTTCTAAAACTACAGATTATTTTCAGTCAACATTAGAATTGCTGGGTTCCCAAAGAACTTGTTTTTCATCTGTAAGTATTACGACACAGTAAATAACTAGTTTAGCTCAAAAACTTCTAGGGGAAAACTAAGAAACTGCACATGTTTATGTTTAATACACAATCCTTGCTTCAGGTTAAGTAACAACCCTACATTAACAGTGTTGCTACTTTTGGAAATGGAAAAGGTTACAAGACCCTCAAGGCAAAATCTGGAGACAGAACATGGGTGGGTGGGGTACAAGGGAGAACTATCACACAACTGCCTAGCTAACAGGAAGCAACATAGGACCAAAGGCTATCAGAAGGATAGGTTGACAGTGGTCAGTGTGCTTGTATGCTTGCCCTCTTTAGAGTACACAGGGTGTGTTGTTACAGGGGCCTGCAAAAACAAACTAAAGATAATCAGACAAGTATTAGACAAACAAGTAGTTTTCTTTGATGCCGCCCCAGTAACTGATCCATTACCAGCAGAGTTCTCTCACAGACTGAAGTTTGTGGACAAATGTAAGTTCCCTGCAGACAGCACTTTATTATTATGGGAAGGGTTATGCCATTAATATAGTGATTTAGGATCAGGTCTCCAATCATAAACAAGGTTATGTGTTTAAGACATGGATGTCGAGATATGTCAACATATTCGCTCTCGAGGTGAATCTTGACATCTGGGATGAGAATACATAACGACCTGGGTTATAATCAGACAGGCACAATCATAATTCATTGTAGTGCATGGAGCATTACGTGCTCAGCTGTAGTAGAAAAGTGAGAAAAAATGTAGTAGCACTAAGGGTGTTACAGCTTTGAAAGCTGTAACACACTTATCTCTGCCACAAGGACAGCAGCAACCATAGCAGAGTGGCAGTCCCACCACTCTTCTGTGATAGCCTCTGATTGCTGTTGAAGCTCCAAGATGAAACTAGAGAGGTGTTTACCAAAAGCTTGTTAAGCACCTTTCTGATATCAAAAAGGTGCTTAATAAGCCTGTATTTTCCTCAGTTTTGGAGTATAATCATCATGCTTCATGAACTACAATAAGTTTAAATGCAAACAATAAAATGAATATGATAGGAGAATATATTACGAAAAAGAGATCTGTCTAGAAATGTAAAAGTATGAATTGATGACTAAAAAGAAAATGTTTTTGTATGTATAAAGGGACAAAGACATAAAACAAATTGCATTAATTTACAACTTGTCATAAAATAATAACAAAAATAAGTGACACTAACACATCTCCACAAATGCACTGAGATTATATATGAAGTCCAGCGATTATCTAATGAACTGTTACTTAGAAATAGGTAATAACTGCATGGAATCAGATCACAGAACAAACAAAAATGTTACAAACATGGAAGAAACACATGCTGAATTAGTGACTAACTTGTCAGATCTTTTTAAAGTTAAGCTGGAAATGACATTTGCTAACATGGAAAGTTAACATGGGGACTGCAAAGTTAATATGGAGAACGTAATTCCCTGAGTAGCAGAGTAACTGGATTTCTGCATGCAGCCTTGGTGATCATGGTTTTGCAACTGATACAACTGCTACTGAGCAGGGAAGGAATAAATGGTAGGGGGGTTACTATACTTCACTGGGGAAGGGGGTAGGTCAGGTTTAATGCAAATATGGCCCTTATAAGAGGCCAGTGATATAAAGACAATGCATGGGCCATTCTCTGCTCACAATTGATAGCGCCATCTGCTAATCAGAAAGCCAAATATTTATGTTACTCCTCAGGATAAAAATTATAACAGAGGTCAGATCCCCCTTCCATGCATCCTTTGCGAGTTCCACAGCATCAATGAGCTACTGCCAGTGCAACCAGCAAAAACAGTCTCTAGGTATAGTTACTGATCGTTAAGTGCACCCCTAAGTACTTCATCATTGACAGCCTTGTAACATAAGCATAATTCACTCAGATGACTATAACACATAATAAATCCATTTGAAGTATTTACAGTCTATAAGGATAATCTGTTCAGCACAAAAATGACATGTATCTTTTAAATCTCTTTTGAACATATTCCCTAAGACTCATCTTGGTTAAAATGGGGGAGAGGAACATAAAATGAAAGCCATTTGTTTACAGCAACAATACCTCTGTAGGAGTAGAACTACCCTCTGTAACATCTAACATTAAGCCTGCAAGCAGTAGTTCCAAACAGCACACATACTCTTCCTGTACTGCTAGATGCTGCTTTCCTCATCTCAGAAGGCCGAGACCCAGCACTCTTTTTCCACATCTGATGCTGCCATAGTAAGACACCAGCACTAAAATAATAATAATAATAATAATATGGCACAAAGATCATACAGAGAAAGAGGTTGACAAAGACGAAGTGGGTTTGTCAGAGATATGAAGAAAGTAGACAGGAGTATAAGGAGATGAGGTGCTTGGCAAAGAGAGAGGTGGTGAAGGCTAAGGATAAGGCATATGAAGAGTTTTATGAAAGGTTGGACACTAAGGAGGGAGAAAAGGACCTGCACCGATTGGATAGACAGAGGGACCGAGCTAGGAAAGATGTGCAGCAGGTAAAGGTGATAAAGGATAATGAGGGAAATGTACTCACAAGCGAGAGTGTTGAGCAGATGGAAAGAGCACTTTGAGGGGTTGATGAATGAAGAGAATGAGAGGGAGAGAAGGTTGGATGATGTGGGGATAGTGAATCATGAAGTGCAATGGATTAGCAAGGAGGAAGTAAGGATAGCTATGAAGAGGATGAAGAATGGAAAGGCTGTTGGTCCAGATGACATACCTGTGGAAGCATGGAGGTGTTTAGGTGAAACGGCAGTGAAGTTTTTAACCAGATTGCTTAATGAAATTTTTGGAAAGTGACAGGATGCCTGAGGAATGGAGAAAAAGTGTTTTGCTACCAATTTTTAAGAATAAGGGTGATGTGCAGAGCTGTAGTAACTACAGTGGGATTAAATTGATCACAGCATGAAGTTATGGGAAAGAGTAGTGGAAACTAGGTTAAGAAGGGACGTGATGATTAGTGATCAGCAGTATGGTTTCATGCCGGGAAAGAGCACTACAGATGCAATGTTTGCTCTGAGAGTGCTGAAGGAGAAGTACAGAGAAGGTCAGAAGGAGTTGCATTGTGTTTTTGTAGACTTAGAGAAAGCATATGACAGGGTGCCTAGAGAGGAGTTGTGGTATTATATGAGGATGTCGGGAGTGTCAGAGAAGTATATAAGAGTGGTACAGGATATGTACGAGGGTAGTGTGACAGCGGTGAGGGCTACGGTGGGAGTGACAGATGCATTTAAGGTGGAGGTGGGATTACATGAAGCATCAGCTCTGAGCCCTTTCTTATTTGCAATGGTGATGGGTAGGTTGACAGACAAGATCAGACAGGAGTCCCTGTGGACTATGAATTTTGCAGATGACATTGTGATCTGTAGTGAGAGTAGGGAACAGGTGGAGGAGACCCTGGAGAGATGGAGATATGCTCTAGAGAGAAGAGGAATGAAGGTCAGCAGGACTAAGACAGAATATATGTGTGTGAATGAGAGGGAGGATAGAGGAATGGTGAGGATACAAGGAGTAGAGGTGGCAAAGGTGGATGAGTTTAAATACTTGGGATCAATAGTTCAGAGTAATGGTGAGTGTGGAAGAGAGGTGAAGAAGAGAGTACAGGCAGAATGGAGTGGGTGGAGAAGAGTGTCAGGAGTGATTTGTGACAGACGTGTACCAGTAAGAGTGAAAGGGAAGGTCTACAAGAGGGTAGTGAGACCAGCTATGTTATATGGGTAGGAGACAGTGGCATTGACAAAAAGGCAGGAGTTAGAGCTAGATGTGGCAGAGTTAAAGATGTTAAGATTTGCACTGGGTGTGACAAGGGTGGACAGGATTAGGAATAAGTATATTAGAGGGTCAAGCCCAGGTTAGAAGGTTTGGAGACAAAGCCAGAGAGGCAATATTACATTGATTTGGACATGTGCTGAGGAGGGATGCTGAGTATATTGGGAAAAAGATGCTAAGGATGAAGCTACCAGGTAATAGGAAAAGAGGAAGGCCTAAGATAAGGTTTATGGATGTGGTGAGAGAGGACATGCAGGTGGTTGGTGTGACAGAGCAAGATGCAGAGGACAGGAAGAAATGGAAACAGATGATCCGCTGTGGCGACCCCTAACGGGAACAGCCGAAAGAAGATGATGAAAGATCATCTCGGCCAAAGACAAAGGAAAGAGGCTGTGCTGTTACAAAGGAAAGACCAACTCCCACAGGTCTATCAATATATTAAGCACATAATTTTTGTTTTTGGCAGGAGTTGGTCCATCTTCTATAATGTAAAGGACACCGTCCCAAAGTCCTCCTAATGGAAAGCACTTAGGTCAACATATTCCTTACTATCTTGTCCCCTCAAGAAGGATCTAGATCTAGAGACCAATTGCACTTCATAATAATTTGCAAAAATATTCAGAGATGACTAGTTAGCAGCCATTCAAATGTCATCCACTGAAGCATTTCTGAAACAGGCCATGTAGGTAGCCAGGAGAATGTGTCAGCAGAGTTTTAGGGAATGGTTTGCCATGTCACATACAATTTTGACAGACCAAGAAAATGACCTAGGAAGTGTTACCTTCTATAGCCTTTTGACTTGATGACTTATCATAAAAGGAAATAAATAAACTGAAAATGTTTTCTGAATGATCCAGTTCTACTAAATAATACTTTCTGCCTGCAAACATCCACACAGAGTAACAAATACTCCTTATGGCTGGAACATTGTAAACAGAAAATTGGCAAATAAATAATCTGACTCAAATTACCTTCTGTGGACACTTTCAGGATAAAACTAAACCTACACCAAGATTCTCTATCACTAGCTACCTAGTGCCTGGTAAATACATTCTATTTTGAAAAATAAGACATTCACCCCATTCTGACCCTCTGCTATGGGTGTTTTTTTAGAGCTTGACAGTTATAAGCAAAGAAAGAATTCATGCAAGCCTCCATCCGCAGTCAGCTCATGATCATTTGGACATGCACTGAAGTACTATTAAAACATACATCCAACAAGCAAGGAAATCATTCTCACTGATTCACTGCAGACAGCTAAACAGATTACATTTCTAAGCCAGAGTCCAGATCTGTTTGAATTTTTCCAAATTCGGAACATACTCATTTTACATCATAGTTTGTATCTGCTCCAAATCCAAGTCTGAATTTAAACCACTTGTCCAGCTATTCAGATTCCTAACAGTTCCCTTCCCAGACCCACTGCATTGCTGGGCACCTCAGTTCTTAACTGCATGCACTCCTCTCATCACTGGAGCCAGGGCACATATGCAATGGAAATGGACTACATGAAAAAGATTGCTGACATACGTCCACTACTAGACGTGTCATCAGCAAGCATAAAAAATGCAAGCCTTGAGCTCCATTGGGTGCAAGACTGAATGGTCCAGTGAAGAACTTTCACGTGGTTCCGAGACAGGGGCCTCATAGTCATGGGCCATAGTCATAGGCCACTGTCATGATAAACAGCACCTTTAGACACAAACATCCTGTAATGGAAAAGGAGCTGCAAAGATCACAAACTTTGGAAATTAGCACCAGAGACCTATCTGTGCAGAGCCTCACCCTACATGAAAAAGTACACAGACAGCAATCTGTGCACATTAGGCACTGAGATGGCTACAAGTGGGACTTGGTCATTTTTATTATTATTCTCAGGGACTGGAAGTGACATATCAAAAGACTTCCTCACTAAGATAAGCTGGTTTTAAAATACAGCAGGAAGGAACCAGTTGTCCAGATATGGAAACACATCAGCTCCCTGCTGAAGCAGATGCATCACTACCATACATGTACACTTGGTGAACAGCCTGGGGACAGAGGTGAGACTACATGGCAGCATGTGGAACTCACAGTGACGAGCTCTGAATCTAAGGCTCAGTTACCTCCTTAATTACTTGTCAGTATGTACATGGAGGTAGGCACCCTGCTGGTCTAAACAGCGCAGGTGATCTCCTTATGATAGACATGAAAGGATCAGCTGCACTGAGACCACACAGAAAGTGTCACTGGGAATAAATTAATTTAAACTAAGTGTAGCAAGGGCCCAAGGTCAATGCCCTTTTTTGGAACCAAAATGCACTTGAAATAAAATCCAGACCATGTCTGTTGTGGTGCTACCTCCTGGATAGCTGTTTTCCCAAAAGGTGAAGCATTTCTAACTTTGCTGCATTTTTTTGGACAGGACTGACTGTCCAGTAGGGGAGGGAGGGGCCCAAGGGATGATGGAAAGGAAATTCTCTAACCCCTGAATATAACAGTCTGCACCCTCTTGTCCATGGTGTTCACCTATCGGTGTGGAGGGTAAGGGACACATGATCCCGAAAGTCACCATGTTGGAGCATTCAGTCAAGTCCTCAGGGCTTCTACTGCCTGACCCATAGGGGGACTGTAACTGCACAAAGACAAACAAAAATGAGAGTTATGGTTACTGTAACCTGTCTAAAAGAAGTCCTGGTTAATGGTCTCTTGCCTTAATTTTGTTTATTCTGTTGCCCACTTTGAAATCATTAATGAGGCAGACGCTTTTAGGTTTTGGATAAGGAAGATTATGGAGTGTAAAACTACCACATTTAAAGTTTGCTCTCTTGCACCATCTTCTCCTCATGTGCCTAGACCAAAGATCTCAGGACCATGAGAAGTGACAATCAAAAAAGTCACAGTGATGTTCTCAGCAAAAGAGCTATGTCTAAGCAGCATGTAATAAT